>NC_029785.2:73546230-73589273 GCF_000816755.2 Arachis ipaensis | reverse complement strand
ATATATGGTTGGAAAGATCTTGATGTCTACTTTTTAATGCCACTGGAATCACTTCCTTTGGAGCTTTTTAGCTCAAGTTATGCATCCTTGAAGAAGGTAAGGTCAGGCTGCCAAGTTCGCTGGAGTTGTTGCTGAACACGCCCCCTTTCTTCCAAGGTGGCAACGTGCTGGTTTCTCCAGGGCTGCTTCCTTGCTTGGCGTTGCCATGATGCCCAAAGTTGCCCCTGGTTTCAGCTTTAATTTTGTGCTTCACTATCGACTATTATATATGGTTAGAAAGTTCTGAATGTCAGCTTTCCAACGCAACTGAAAGCACCTCGATTGGATCTCTGTAGCTCAAGTTATGCTCCATTGAAGATGACAAGGTCCGGTTGCTAGGGTTGCCGGCGTTTTTGACAAACACGCCTTCACATTCTCAAGTTGGCAACGTGGGTTACCTTCTAAGGGTGCTAAGCTTCACAGGCGTTGCTAGCAAACACGTCTTCACCTTCCCCAAGTTGGCAACGTGGGTTATGCCTCCCATGGAGCCAAATTTTAGCAAGGGCGTTGCCAACTTGGATTCCAAGTTGCCAACGTGCTCAGTTTCTGAGGTTCCAAATGAGGCCCGATTTTGAAGCTTGAAAATAATGTCAAACCCATATCATGATATATCATTGGAAAGCTCTGGATGTCTACTTTCAAATTCCGTTAAAATCACCTCATTTGGAGCTTTGTAGCTCAAGATATACTCCATTGAAGGAGGTAAGGTCAGGCTGTCCAGCTCACCAGCGTTTTTGGCAAACACTCCTTTGTTCTTTCAAGTTGCCAACGTGGGTTGCTTCATTCCAAGTTGACTAGCTGCTAGCGTTGTTGATGAACACGCCCTTATAACTCCAAATTAGCAACGTGCTCGTGGTTGCTTCCTAGCTCCAAGTTTGCTGCGTTGCCAATGAACACGCCAATGAACCCACGTTGGCAACGTGCTCCTTTCTGAAGCTCCAAATGAAGCCAGCTTTTGAAGCTTCAAATGAATGCTAACCCCATACTATGATATATGGTTGGAAAGATCTTGATGTCTACTTTTTAATGCCAGTGGAATCACTTCTTTTGGAGCTTTTTAGCTCAAGTTATGCATCCTTGAAGAAGGTAAGGTCAGGCTGCCAAGTTCGCTGGAGTTGTTGCTGAACACGCCCCCTTTCTTCCAAGTTGGCAATGTGCTGGTTTCTCCAGGGCTGCTTCCTTACTTGGCGTTGCCTTGGAACACGCCCATGCTCTCCCTGCCCAACAACGTGCTCGAGCCTTCCCTATGGCACCAAGCTTTGCTTGCTACGTTGCCAAGGAACACGCCTTCAGAACTTGGCGTTGGCAACGTGCATCTCCCTTTCCTGGGCCAAGTCTTCTATTCAGCGTTGTTTGCCTATGTTGTCCTCAAACACGCCCCTCATCTCTAAGCTGGCAACGTGCTCGAGGCTTTGGACTAGCTCCCCATTTTTTGGTTCTGGACAACATCTCATGTGATTAGCTTGATCAATTTGTGGCTCTGGAGCAAATCTCCATGGATTGGAGTGCTCAGAATTTGCAATTTCTTGGTGATACTCCCAGCCACCATTAGGATAATGACTTGAATCTTTTTGTGGTGGTGAGAAATATCCCATATGATTATCTTGCTCATCTTGTGGTTCTGAAGCATATCTCCATGGATTGGAGTGCTCAGGATCTGTAATTTCTTGGTAATATTCCTAACCACCATTAGAATAGTCAGTTGGTAATGGTGGGTGATATCCCAGAAAATTTGTTTGATCACAAGATGAGTTGAACTCTATTTGAATTTTGTAAAACACAACACCAAATAAAATTGAAATTCATGTCACAGAGAAGAGTTTCTTAGTGAGACAATAACACAAACACCTTAGTGTCAAAAAGAAAATATGAATTAAGAAGAGTTAGAAGAGTTATCAATTCATTCAAATAAACAGAGCTCTTCCCCCTAATGAAAATGGGGTTTAGTGAATCATAGCTCCAATTTCAACAACAATTGCAATAGATGAAAATTAAACTAAGTGTAGAGAAGAATGAAGAAGAAGAAGAAGAAGAAGTTCTTAAAACTATAATTCAAAGTTGCTAGAAAAACAAAAAATAGAAAACCGGTGAGAAAAAGTAGAGAATAAAAATGCTAGAAAAATGTCTAAGTGTCCAAAAAGTAAAAAAAATAAAAAGTCTAAAAAAAATCTAAGAGAGAGCTCTTAATTCTATGAAACTATGGCCTTTATATAGGCATCCCTAAATTACAAATTGAAATGAAATTAAAAACAAATTACAAAACAAAATGAAAATTAACTATTCTAGATGATTCTTGTGGCCTTGATTGGTTGAGATTTATGGGCTTTGCTTGCTTGAGGTTGGATTAGCTAGCTTCTCAATGAAATTGTAGCACCACGTTTTTGGCCAACACGCCTATGTAAATGCACGTTGGCAACGTGCTCATGGATTTCCTGGGCTGGGAGTTATTTGGAGAGATGGGCGTTGCTAGCCCAAGTTGTTGCTAACAACTTGGCTCTTCTTCTTCTTGGTTTCAGTTTTGATGACCAAAGTTGCCCCTGGTTTAAGCTTTAATTTTGTGCTTCACTATCGACTATTATATATGGTTGGAAAGTTCTGAATGTCAGCTTTTCAACGCAACTAGAAGCACCTCGATTGGATCTCTGTAGCTCAAGTTATGCTCCATTGAAGATGACAAGGTCCGGCTGCCAGGGTTGCCGGCGTTTTTGACAAACACGCCTTCACATTCTCAAGTTGGCAACGTGGGTTACCTTCTAAGGGTGCTAAGCTTCACAGGCGTTGCTAGCAAACACGTCTTCACCTTCCCCAAGTTGGCAACGTGGGTTATGCCTCCCATGGAGCCAAATTTTAGCAAGGGCGTTGCCAACTTGGATTCCAAGTTGCCAACGTGCTCAGTTTCTGAGGTTCCAAATGAGGCCCGATTTTGAAGCTTCAAACTAATGTCAAACCCATACCATGATATATCGTTGTAAAGCTCTGGATGTCTACTTTCAAATTCTGTTGTAATCATCTCATTTGAAGCTTTGTAGCTCAAGATATACTCCATTGAAGGAGGTAGAGTCAGGCTGTCCAGCTCACCAGCGTTTTTGGCAAACACTCCTTTGTTCTTTCAAGTTGCCAACGTGGGTTGCTTCATTCCAAGGTTGCCTAGCTGCTAGCGTTGTTGATGAACACGCCCTTATAACTCCAAGTTAGCAACGTGCTCGTGGTTGCTTCCTAGCTCCAAGTTTGCTGCGTTGCCAATGAACACGCCAATGAACCCACGTTGGCAACGTGCTCCTTTCTGAGGCTCCAAATGAAGCCAGCTTTTGAAGCTTCAAATGAATGCTAACCCCATACTATGATATATGGTTGGAAAGCTCTTGATGTCTACTTTCCAATGCCACTGAAATCACTTCCTTTGGAGCTTTGTAGCTCAAGTTATGCATCCTTGAAGAAGGTAAGGTCAGGCTGCCAAGTTCGCTGGAGTTGTTGCTGAACACGCCCCCTTTCTTCCAAGTTGGCAACGTGCTGGTTTCTCCAGGGCTGCCTCCTTGCTTGGCGTTGCCTTGGAACATGCCCATGCTCTCCCAGCCCAACAACGTGCTCGAGCCTTCCCTATGGCACCAAGCTTTGCTTGCTACGTTTCCAAGGAACACGTCTTCAGAACTTGGCGTTGGCAACGTGCATCTCCCTTTCCTGGGCCAAGTCTTCTATTCAGCGTTGTTTGCCTGCGTTGTCCTCAAACACACCCCTTATCTCTAGGCTGGCAACGTGCTCGAGGCTTTAGACTAGCTCTCCAAGGTTGCTTGCTACGTTGCCAAGGAACACGCCTTCAGAATTTGACGTTGGCAACGTGCTTCACACCCTTCCTATCCAAGCCTTCTTGCTGCTGGAGTTGTCACCAAACACGCCCTTGTTGGTGGCGTTGGCAACTTGCTTGAGGCTTCAAATTCACCTTCCAGGGCTACTTGGCGTTATTGCCAAACACTCAAGTGATAATGCACGTTGGCAACGCCCAAGTCTCTTCCTCCTTGCCAAGCTTGCTATATCCCCAATCTTTCTTGCTCAAATTCTTCTTTCTTCATCACCTAACGTAAACTAAAGAATCTTCCTCAAAGTCTTGCCATCTTATGCAATAATTTTCAAGGAAATCATTCACATCAACTTATATATAAACTCCTTGAGTCATTTGCATGAATTATGCCAAATTTCACTTATTTCTTGGTTCATGGATGCATGGCGAAAAACTCACAAAATTGCTTGTTTATTTTAGTAATAATGAACGAAATTGAACTAAATTTAACTAAACTAACTAGTTAAAATAGCAAATATGCGAATGCATCACCTAACACCAATAAAATTGGATATTTAGTTAGTTTTTCTTTTGTAGAATAGGATAAATTGCATTGTAATAGATTAGTTGCATGCATGTTCTACTTGATTGAAAAGACAATAAGTTTCTTCTAAGACCCTATTTTTAGATCAAAATTTCACTAATTTTAATTAAAACTTTTATGTTAAATCTGCTTGAAGTTGTATTTGGAACATGATTTTTGAGCTAAAGAACACACAACCTGTGAGACTTTGAGCTTTTATACATGGTTACATTATTTAACCATAATTATTTTGTTCTTGTGTGTTTACTTCTCTATGATTGTAATCTGTATTTTATTTCATCCTATATGTCCAATGTTTAATATATTTATATGCTTGCACATAATTGAGGCCATTATTTGTTTAGCTCACTTATCCAAATTAAGCCTACCCTTTCAATTACCTTTGTTAGCCACTTTGAGCCTTTAAATCACATTTATTCTGCATTTTACCACATTACTAGCCTTAAGCGGAAAAATAATTTTATATCCCAATTGAATCTTTGGTTAGCTTAAGATAGAATTGTGTGTTAATTAAGTATGGGAAAATTGTGGGAACAAAAGATAATAAGGGAATGTGTCATGATGATATAATGAGAATTTGGGTACCTACTCATGTGAAACTATAAGAATTAAAATTCTATGTGCATTGATACGCTATGTTTATTTTTACATTTATGTTCAAAAAATAAATAAATAAATAAATAAATCCAAAAATATTCAATAATTAATTAAGGGGACAAAATTACCCCAATGTTAAGTTAAGAATTCAAAGAGCAATGCATGTATGATAAAATTAAAATAAAAAGTTGATACATGAGTAAGGAATGCCAAAGAGAAATTTTGGGTAGCTAGGTATGAGATTTAAGTTATATAAAATGTACATATGTGTGGGTTAAAGCTCAGGATAATTAAAGATTCAATTTATAAAGCTTACTTAATCATATATGTATCCTTACCCTTACCTTCGCCCCATTACAACCTTGAAAAGACCTCATGATGTTTGCATTGGTATATTAAATGTTGTTGATTGGTTAGGTGAAGAACAAAAATTAGAAAGCATGATTAGAGAAGGATAGAGTGATTACCCTATACACTAGAGAGATTAGAGCATACATACATCATCAGTGAGGGTTCAATGCTTAAATTCTATATTCCCTGCTTTCATGAGCTACCTTCTTGCATTTTTATCTGTTCTTACTATATAAGAATTGAATTAGTGGTATTTGATTTGTGATTGTCTTGAAGAGCTTATTCACTTTTAACCAAGTGAACAAAAATCATATAGTTGCATTCACATATATAGGTTGCATTGCATTGCATGAGTTTTACATGTTCCTACTCATTTATTTTATCTCCTTCAACTAAGCATGAGGACATGCTAATATCTAAGTGTGGGGAGGTTGATAAACCATTATTTTATGGTTTATATTGTGTTTAATTCTGTGGTTTTATCAAATCTTTACCCACTTATTTATTAAACAAGCATGCATTGATAATTCCTTCCTAAAAATACTTTATGGTTGAAAATTTGCTTCTTAGAGACTTTTAATTGTGTATTTTAATTCTCCTTTATTCCATTCAATGCCGTGATCTCTGTGTTAAGTGTTTCAGGTTTTATAGGGCATGAATGACTTGGAGATTAGAAAAGAAGCTTGCAAAAATGGAAGGAACACAAGAAATTAAGGAGATGACCAGCGAGAAGTGACGCGGGCGCATGGCTCACGCGACCGCGCGATATAGAGGAAATTGCAGTGACGCGGACGCATGGCTCACGCGACCGCGTGGATTGGAAACTGCACCACTGATGCGAAGGCGTGGACGACGCGCACGCGTGGCAAGGCAAAACGCTGGATGACGCGATCGCGTGACATGCGCGATCTGCAGAATCTGCAGAATTCGCTGGGGGCGATTTTGGGCCCTGTTTTGACCCAGTTTTCGGCCCAGAAAAGCAGATTAGAGCCAGGGGACAACATTCATTCTGCATAATTTTAGTTTTAGATCTGATTTTACCTCTCCTCTAGGTTTTCTCTCTACACATTGATAGTTCTTAGGATTTGATTTTATTGCTTTTTAGATTGGAACATTGAGAAGAGTTATTGCCTCCGTCAAGACTTCGTCATTCTAGTTTGTTTCCTTACTTGTCACTTACTCTTTCATGTCCTTTATTTACTCAGAGTTACTCTTGAATTATTTCTAGAATTTATTTATACAAGAATTATTTTTATTTTAATTGATCCTTTTAATCACTGACACTAGTCCTTCTCAAGGGAGAAGATTAGGACTTGTGATTAGAAATAGCTTTCCAACTTGCTTGACTTTCCTCTACCTAGTAAAGGGTAACTAAGCAGAACAACCTTCAATTATCAATTAATCTTGAGAGTACTCCAACAAGAATATGGCTTCCAACTAATCTACTCCCAGTCAAGGTTTTTATTAAAATTACATAATTTCTCTGATTTAATTTCCTGTTTATCAACTCAACCCATTTTTGAAAACGTCTGATTAATAAAGTAGCACATCTTTCTGCAACTCGTTGGGAGACGACCTGGGATTCATACTCCCAGTATTTTAATTTTAATTTTAATTTTGTGACAACCCTTCTAAATTGATAAACGGATTTTCGGTTGGTTAAGAACTGTACTTGCAACGTATCTCTTATAATAATTTCTTAACTCGCCAATTTCCGCCACGTCAATTTTTGGCGCCATTGCCGGGGAGTTGCAATAGAGTGCTAAATTATTGATTAGAATTTATTTATTTGTATTTTATTTTATTTTTGCTACTATGAGCTACATGTTTCTTTCGTTAAATGACGCGTTCACTTCCTGATCCAAGCTTACCTGTATTTGATCCTGAGATTGAAAGAACTATCTCATGAATAAGGCAAGCTCGGCATCGATTAGTCTTCTCTGAGGGCGAATCTGAAATGTCACTTGAGGAAGATACAAGCTCCCTTTCTGCTGATTCGGTTGATTTATGTGTATGTGACATGGCAGCACCTAGGAGAATTACTATCTAGGAGGCTGGAGCCACTGATTTTACAATGCAACCATTTCAAGCGCATCACCCAGCAGTGGCTACAGACTTTGAAATAAAGACTGCACTGTTCAATTTGATGCCTAAGTTTCATGGCTTACCTGCTCAAGAGCCTATCAAGCACCTGAGAGATTTCCAAGCAGCCTGTTCTACTATCAGGCGTGATGGTGCAGATGAAACTTCAATTTTGTTAAAAGCCTTCCCATTCTCTCTTGAGGAAAAGGCGAGAGAGTGGTACTACACTTAACCTGCAGCAACTGTTTCTGACTGGGAACGCTCAGAAGAGAATTTTTGGAAAAATTCTTCCCAGCTAAAGTTACTGACAAACTAAGGAAAGACATTTCCATGATTGTTCAGGATGAATCTGAGACTCTCTGTGAATACTGGGAGCGCTTCAACCATCTTCTGAAAGCATGTCCCCACCATATGATTGACAAGATAGTGTTGCTCGGCTATATCACACAGGGCATGAGGCCCCAAGATAAGACCACATTGGAAAGTGCTAGCAATGGGTCTATGAAAAAGTACAAGACCACTGATGAGGCATGGCAATTGATTAGCGACTTAGCTGAATCTACTCTGAATCACAAGCAGAAACAAGGCCGTTCAAAAGCTGTTGCAGAAGTATCCTCTAGCAGAGAGACTGTTGCTCTAACTCAGAGTATCTGTGAAATGACCAACTTACTGAAGCAGATGTAATTGAATTAACAACAAGTTCAGCAAGCTCAACCTTCTCCACCACAGCAAAGCCAACAGTTAGTCCCACAGAGAGTTTGCAGAATCTGTGCTGATTATAGCCATTATACTGATGAATGTCCCCAGCTCCAGCAGGAAGACAACACCGTGGCAGCCACTCATAACTTCTATGACCGTCCCAACCAAGGGTACAATCAAGGTGGCAGTTACAGCCATGGATGGTAGGACAATTCTAACCAGAATTGGAGAGATAATTCTAACCAGAATTAGAGGGACAATAATAACAGAGGAGGCAGAGACAATCAGGGAAATCAGAGGTGGAATAATAATAACAACAGGCAGCAGAACCAGAACCAGCCTTACAGAGCACCTTACCTGAGGTAATTCCAAGGATCACAGCACAACCAATAGTAAACCTCTCAGATCACTTGTCCTTCTTCATCTTCTAATGATGAATTACTACAATCTATTGATCGGAGACAACAGGCCATGGAAAATAACCTTACTTCTACTCTAAATGGTCTGAACTCTACCTTGCAAGCTCTTGTCTCACAGATTGGATCAATGAATAACTCCAATAACTAGCCTTTGAGCTCTAGTGGAATCCCCTCTCAACCATTATCGTACCCAATCCAAAGGGTGGCATTAATGCCATCACCCTAAGGTCCGGAACCACATTGCAAGTTAGGAATCAGGAGGAGCCAAGCCCACCAGAACACGCCTCAGCTGAAGAGGTAGTAGAAATAGAAGATGTTGAGGAGGAAGAGGACATACAGGACATGGCTGAAGAAGAAGAAGCTCAATCACAGGAAGAAGCACATAATTTAATCTACTCCCAGTCAAGGTTTTTATTAAAATTACATAATTTCTCTGATTTAATTTCATGTTTATCAACTCAACCCATTTTTGAAAACGTCTGATTAATAAAGTAGCACATCTTTCTGCAACTCGTTGGGAGATGACATGGGATTCATACTCCCAGTATTTTAATTTTAATTTTAATTTTGTGACAACCCTTCTAAATTGATAAACGGATTTTAGGTTGTTTAAGAACTGTACTTGCAACGTATCTCTTATAATAATTTCTTAACTCTCCAATTTCCGCCACGTCAGGGACGTATCCCAGTGGTTGCACTGGAGTGTCTCCCAGTCCGAACAGGCTGTTTGGATATGCTTTGAGTTCTTTATCTTCTAGGCCGAGCTTGTCGAAGGCAGTTTTGAATAAGATGTCGGCGGAGCTCCCTCGGTCTATTAGTGTGTGGTGGAGATTTGCATTTGCCAGTATAATGGTGATGACCATGGGATCGTCTTGTCCTGAGATGATGCCGGATGCATCTTCCTTGGTAAACGTAATTGCGGGGATGTTGGGTGCTTCCTCCTTTCCTCCGACATGATATACTTCTTTGAGATATCTTTTGCGAGATGATTTGGAGATTCCTCCTCCTGCGAACCCTCCGTGTATCATATGGACATGTCTTTCTGGCGTTCGAGGTGATCGCTCGGTTCGTCCAACCTCCTCGTCTCTTCTCCTTTTTCTTTGCTCATTGTCCCGGGTGGCCATATACCGATCTAGTTTTCCTTCCCTCACTAATTTTTCAATGACATTTTTTAAGTCAAAGCATTCGTTGGTGGAGTGTCCACGGACTCGATGGTATTCATAATATTCATTCCAGTTTCCTCCTCCTCTTTTGCCTTTGAGTGGTCGAGCTGGGGGTATTTTTTCTGTGTGGCAGACTTCTTTGTAAACATCCACTAGGGACACCCTAAGAGGGGTGTAATTATGATATTTTTTAATTTTTTCCCTTTGTCGTTCTTCCTTCTTTTTGGACTCTTTATCTTTGTCTCGGTAGGCAAATCCAGATTTTGAGGTGTCTCCTAGTTGAGAATTTTCTTCCATGTTGATATATTTTTCTGCTCGTTCCTGCACTTCGTCCAGAGATGTGGGGTACTTCTTTGATATAGATTGGCTAAAAGGTCCCTCTCTTAGGCCATTCATGAGGCCCATGATGGCGTCCTCTGTTGGTAGGCTTTGTATGTCTAGGCATATTTTGTTGAATATTTCCATGTAGTTGCGAAGGATTTCCCGATCTCCTTGCTTGATCCCTAATAGGCTGGGGGCGTGCTTAGCCTTATCTTTTTGGATGGAGAATCTGGCCAGGAACTTTTTGGCTAAGTCATCAAAGCTTGAGATGGACTTCGGAGGTAGGTTGTCGAACCATCTAATTGTTGTCTTTGTGAGAGTCGTTGGAAAAGCTTTGCAGCGAACTACATCTGAGGCGTCGGTGAGGTACATTCTACTTCTGAAATTGCTGAGGTGATGGTTGGGATCTGTAGTGCCATCGTATAAAGTCATATCCGGAAGTTTGAAGTCCTTGGGGATTTTGGTCTTCATGATTTCCCTAGTGAATGGATCTTGATCTTTGCGAGAGTTATCCTCAGGGGTGGACCGAGTAGCTTTGGCTTTGAGATCGGCTTCGAGTTTTAGAATTTTATCTTCTAATTCTCGGCGTCGCCTTACCTCTCTTTGTAGATCCTTCCCAACTTCTCGTTGGTGCTGGGTTTCTTTTTCAAGTTGCTTTTTAAACGATCTTGAAGTGCTTCTATTACTCCTGGATTTGATGAGTTTTTGTCATCGTTAGATTCCGGGGTATCTTTCAGCATATTGCCCGCATTTTTGTGCGGTGTTCTATCCTCTAGATTTGAATCGTGGTCGTTGTCATGGTCGTCCGCCATGGTGATGGGATGACTTCCAAGTTCCCCGGCAACGGCACCAATGTTCCGAGGGTTACCTGAAACTGTAGGTTGATCTCGGACGATAGGGGTGCACAGACCCGGCCCGGCCCGAAGGCCCGGCCCGGTCCCAAACACTTTAAGGACTAATTTGGTGTGATTTCGTCGGGTTTAGGGTCGGGTCTGGGCCATAGCTCGGGTCACCCAAAGTCGGCCCGGTGGCCCGGTCATCATACACAATTAATATTTTGTGTTATTAGTGATGGATCATGACTATTCTTATGTGGAATTTAAGTATTTTAAACCTTAATATTTTGTGTTATTAGTCATTATAATAGTATCCGGCTGGTGGGTGGCGGCCGGAGCTGTCGTGTCCAACTTATTGGATTGGTTGCACTGCTGATCCTTCGTCACCGGAGGGTGGGTAGTACCTACAAGGGACTCCGATGCTTAAGTTAGCAAGGGTATTAAGCAGGTTTTTCTAGTAGAATCAGAGTATGAGTTATACCTGGGTGCTCCAATGTATTTATAATAGTGTGGAGTGACCTTTTTAGATAAGATAAGTTAGTTATCTTATCTTATCTTATCTTATCTTTGGGTAAGGTCAGCTTATCTTCAAGGGAACCGCCTTTATCTCTATAGGCTTAGACTGCCTTTGAATTTGGGTCGTGTTTCTCTATTTGGGCCCTTTACTGGGCTTTCCTGTCGATTTGGCCGAGCTCTTTTGAGAAGAGGTCGGATATCCTGACCTGAAGAGGTCGGTCGCTTTGTGACTGAACATCCCAGATCGGATAGCTCGACCCAGGGTGTGAACACCTACCGAGACAAAGATAAAGAGTCCAAAAAGAAGGAAGATCGACAAGGGAAAAAAATTAAAAAATATCATAATTACACCCCTCTTAGGGTGTCCCTGGTGGATGCTTACAAAGAAGTCTGCCACACAGAAAAAATACCCCCAGCTCGACCACTCAAAGGCAAAAGAGGAGGAGGAAACCGGAATGAATATTGTGAATACCATCGAGTTCATGGACACTCCACCAACGAATGCTTTGACTTAAAAAATGTCATAGAAAAATTAGTGAGAGAAGGAAAACTAGATCGGTATTTGGCCACCCGGGATGATGAGCAAAGAAAAAGGAGAAGAGACGAGGAGGTTGGACGAACCGGGCGATCACCTCGAACACCAGAAAGACATGTCCATATGATACACGGAGGGTTCGCAGGAGGAGGAATCTCCAAGTCATCTCGCAAAAGATATCTCAAAGAAGTATATCATGTCGGAGGAAAGGAGGAAGCACCTGACATCCCCGCAATTACGTTTACCAAGGAAGATGCATCCGGCATCATCTCAGGACACGACGATCCCATGGTCATCACCATTATACAATAAAAGACAAGTGAACTTGTAAGAAGATAGCTCATGAAAGCAGGAAACATAGAATCAAGCATTGAACCCTTACTAATCTCTCAAGTGTATAGGGTAATTCACTCTACTCTTCTCTAATCATGCTTTCTAAACTTTGTTCTTCTGCAAAAGTGGAAGGAATACAAGAAGTTGGAGAAATTGCTAAGCTGTCCAGCCTGACCTCTTCGCACTCAAACAGCTATAATTTTAGCTACAGAGGTTCAAACGATGATGCGGTTCTAGTTGCGTTGAAAGCTAACGTCCTGGGCTTCGATTTGATATATAATATGCCATAGTTGCCCTGATGCTAGGCGACGCGAACGTGTGCTCCACGCAGACGCGTCGCAGTGATGAAAATCAGCGTGGCAGATTTCTTCTCCAGCGATTTCTGGGCTGTTTCTGACCCAATTTTTGGCTCAGAAAGCACAGATTAGAGGCTATAAAGTGGGAGAATCCATTCATTCATAAGAATAAGCTCACAATTCATAATTTTTAGTTTTAGATGTAGTTTTTAGAGAGAGAGGTTCTCTCCTCTCTCTTAGGATTTAGGATTAGGATTCCTTTTAATTTTATTGCTTCAATACCAGGTCCAATATTTTCCTTTAATTAATGTTTCTCTTCTATTTTTAATTATTCCAATTCTCTTACTCGTTAATGTTCCAATTTAGCTTATGAACCTTCCCATGTTAAGATTTGAATGTTCTATTTAATATATTTTGAGGTATTTCAGTTTATGATTATTTTATTCTATTTATGAATGCTTTTAATTTAATTTAGATATTGTCTTCCTTTTGGCTTTGGTTAAGTAATTGGTAACCCTTGAGCTGTCAAATAAAGCAGTGGTTGAAATTGGGAGTCGCTCCAATAACTCTAGTCTTTCCATAGGAATTGACTAGGACCTGAGGATTAAGCTAATTAATCCACTTGATTTACCTTCATAGTTAGAGGTTAACAAAGTGGGATTAAAATCCAATTCTCATCACAATTTATAAGGATAGGACTTCCAATTCTAATACCTTGCCAAGAGTTTATTTTATTATTACTATTTTATTTTTCTTATCATTTAACATACTGGTTCCTTACTTTCAAAATCCCCAATTTACAAGACTCATAACCAATAATAAGAACATACTTCCCTGCAATTCCTTGAGAAGACGACCCGAGGTTTAAATACTCGGTTATCAATTTTAAAGGGGTTTGTTACTTGTGACAACCAAAACGTTTGTAAGAAAGGTTGATTGCTTGGTTTAGTAACTATACTCGCAACGAGAATTTACTATAACTTCTAGACCATCAATCTTCAGTTCTTCA
This sequence comes from Arachis ipaensis, assembly GCF_000816755.2. Classification (NCBI taxonomy): domain Eukaryota; kingdom Viridiplantae; phylum Streptophyta; class Magnoliopsida; order Fabales; family Fabaceae; genus Arachis; species Arachis ipaensis. The sequence continues at coordinate 73,575,698 of NC_029785.2, read as the reverse complement.
CCCATGTTCCCATAGTTTCCCCACACTTAATTGTTACACAATCCCTATCTTAAGCTAACCAAAGATTCAATTGGGATATTTAATTATTTTTCTGCTTAAGGCTAGTGATGTGGTTATAGAACAGAATAAACGGGGATAAAAGGCTCAAGGTGGCTAACAATGGTGATGTAAGAGGTAGGCTTATTTGGGATAAGTGAGCTAATAACAAATAATGGCCTCAATCATATGAAAGCATGTAAATACACTAAATATTGGACATATAGACTGAAACAAAGTATAGATTACAATCATAGAGAAGAAAACACACAAGAATAAAAATTTATGGTTAAATAATGTAACCATATAAATAAGCTCAAAATCTCACAAGTTGTGTGTTCTTAGCTTTTTAAACTATGTTCCAAATACAAATTTAAACAAATTTAACACATAGAAAATTTTAATTACTTTTTGTTTATTTAAATTAGTGAAAAAAATTTTTCAAAAATAGGGTCCTAGAAAGAAACTTATTATTTTTCAAACAAGTAGTATTTAAATGCAAACAATCAACTACACATGCAATCTATTATGCAATGCAACAATGAACTAATGAAGAAAATAAGACATTGGTGTTGGAAAGAAGAAAATAGCTAACCCATGGAGATTGGTATCGACCTCCCCACACTTAAAGATTGCACCGTCCTCGGTGCATACTAAGATGTACAAGTGGACGGGTTGCTTCAACTGATACTTTCCAAAGATTGTGCAGTGGACTTGTTTGTCTTCCCATTAAGAAGCTTTTCCTCTCCCTTCGTGGTGGCCATCCTAAAAGAAGAGGGAAAAGAAGAAAAGTAACCCAAAAATAAAGATAGAAAATAAATAAAATATGGGTGTTAATGCCAGATAATAAGGGTCTCAATTACATTGTAGCTACAACATGCAAGTGAAAAAACAGTAGAAGTACATGGCAAATCAAGAGTGCAAAAAATTGCAACAATGGGGAAGAGAGTGGGTAAGGAAAGATAATATAAATTCATGTCACTTATTATTTTTCAAAAATAATAAGTATAGCTTCTAAACCAACAGAAAATCCTTTTGTACAAACGTTTTGGTTGTCACAAGTAGCAAACCCCTTTAAAATTGATAACCGAAGTATTTAAACCTCGGGTCGTCTTCTCAAGGAACTGCAGGGAGGTATGTTCTTATTATTGGTTATGAGTTTTGTAAATTGGGGATTTTGAAAGTAAGGAACGAGTAATTTAAATGACAAATAAAATAAATAAATAACTGTAAAATAAACTCTTAGCAAGGTATGAAAATTTGGAAGTCCTATCCTAGTTACTCCTATGAGAATGGAAGTTAATCCCACTTAGTTAACCCTTATGAAAGCAAGGGAAAGTCAAGTGAACTAATTAGTTAGATTCCCAAGTCCTAGCCAACTCCTAAGGAAAGACTAGAGTTAGTGGAATACCAGTCAATTAGCCGACATAACAACCAATCACGGATAGTTGATAACTCAAGAGCATCTAGTTAATCAATTAAAGCCAATAATATAAAAAGCTAAATAAGAATCTTCGATCTGAAGTACCTCAATTGCATTAATAAGAGAAAATCAATCTGAACATAAGGAGTTCATAAGCCAATTTGGCAACATAAGTCAGATACGAATAAAAGCATTAGAGTAAATAAAAATATAAAAGGAATATTGAACCTGATAAATAGTCGAAATAATAAGTTGAAATAATAAGAAATCCTACTTCCTTTAAGAGGAATCCTAATCCTAAATCCTAAGAGAGAGGAGAGAACCTCTCTCTAAAAACTACATCTAAATCATGAAAAGTGAATAATTGAAGGCCTCCTCATGAATGGATGCATTCCCCCACTTTATAGCCTCTAATCTGTGTTTTTCGGGCCAAAAATTGGGTCAAAAATAGTCCAAAAATCGCCCCCAATGATTTTTGTTACGTTCAGATCGCGGCAAAGTGACGCGGAGGCGTCGTCCATGTGTTTGCGTGGATTGTATTTTTGCCAGGTCATGCGTCCGCGTGATCCACGCATTTGCGTCGCCAGGCGTCAGGGCAGATATGACAAATTATATATTAAATCGAAGCCCCAGATGTTAGCTTTCCAACGCAACTGGAACCGCATCATTTGAACCTCTATAGCTCAAGTTATGACCGTTTGAGTGCAAAGAGGTCAGACTGGACAGCTTAGCAATTTCTTCAACTTCTTGTATTCCTTCCACTTTTGCATGCTTCCTTTCCATCCTCTGAGTCATTCCTGTCCTGTAATCTCTGAAATCACTTAACACACATATCACAACATCTAATGGTAATAAGAGAGGATTAATATTAGCAAATATAAGGTCAAAGAAGCATGTTTTCAATCATAGCACAAAATCAGGAAGGAGAATGTAAACTCATGCAAATAGTATGAATAAGTGGGTAAAGAGTTGACAAAATCCACTCAATTGAGCACAAGGTAAACCATAAAATAGTGGTTTATCAGGCTTCCGCCTCTGATCGGCGTAACTCTCCTAACGGCTCTGAGCAGTGAGCATCCTATCTTTGATTTTCTCAACTTGCTCGGTAGTCTCAGCTATCAATTCTGGTCCTAACAGACCTTTCTCTCCGGCCTCGTACCAGCATAGCGGAGATTGGCATTTTCTCCCATATAGAGCCTCATATGGAGCCATCCCGATGCTCACGTGGGAGCTATTATTATACGCAAACTCCACTAGCGGCATATAGCGATCCCAGCTCGCCGGTTGGTCCAGAACACAAGCCCTCAACATATCTTCTAGGGTTTGGATTGTTCTCTCATATTGACCATCAGGTTGAGGATGGTAAGCTGTAATTAAGCTCAAACGGGTCCCGAAAGCTTTCTGAAATGCACCCCAGAACCTTCAAGTGAAACGGGGATCCCTGTCAGAAATTATAGTTGTAGGCACTACGTGAAGCCTCACAATCTCCTTTATATACAGGCGTGCTAACTCCTCAAGAGTGTAGTTCATCTGAATGGGTAGAAAATGAGCCGACTTGGTTAGTCGGTTCACAATTACCCAGACAGCATCAAAACCGGTCCTAGTTCTCGATAATCCCGACACAAAATCCATCGCAATGCTCTTCCACTTCCATTGCAGAATCTCCAAGGGCTGTAATGTCCCGGAGGGTATCTGATGTTCAATCTTCAGTTTTTGACAAGTTAAACACTTTGAGACATATTCCGCCACATCGTTCTTCATACCAGGCCACCAGAACATAGCCTTTAGATCATTATACATCTTGGTACTCCCAAGGTGGATCGAAAATCCGCTTTTATGCGCTTCCTTCAATATATCTTACCGCAAGGTCCCTACATCTGGCACAATGATCCTACCCTTGAACCTCCATAATCCATCTTGATCCTCAGATACTCTCCACTGCTTTTCTTGCTCAATAGCCGGGAACACCTTCGATAACGCATCATCGTTTTGATGAGCCTTCAGGAGTTCGGATCTAAAATCACTTGAGATCTACAGTTGACTCAAACACAGAGTTCCAGCCACTTCTTGAACGTCGATCTTTAGACTTTCGAATGCCTTGAACAACTCCTCCTCTCGAAGCATCATCCAAGAAGCAGACAGTGATTTCTGACTAAGCGCATCCGCCGCAATATTCGCCTTCCCTGGATGGTAATGCCTCCACACCTTTAGCGTAACCACAACTGCAGCGAGTTCCAGGTTATGCGTCGGGTAATTAACTTCATGAGGTCTCAGCTGCCTTGAGGCATACGCCACCACAATCCAGTGCTGCATCAGCATGCACCCCAGACCCTTTAGTGAGGCATCACAATACACCTCAAATAGTTCATTCGGCTCGGGTACCAAATACACCTTTAACATATAGATCTGAAAGCGCAACAAGTGTTTTCGCATTCAAGCATCCATATAGACAGTACACTCTAGCGTGTCAACTTACTCATAGGTATTACACTCGGCAAGGATTCAAAGCTCCACAATTCCTCTTAATGTCGCATACTTACAAGCTTCATCTCCTGCATCCAAAAGTATCACCCTAAGGAAAAACAACGCCTCGATGGTTACATTTAGGATTCATATGCGATATTAATATAAGTTTGAGTTGATTTTCAAAAAGGCATTAAGATCGAAAGACGAATGATCACTATGAACAGTGTTCGTGAGGAGTCAGAAAGAAAATCTTGTATATGGTCAAGCAGAGCTGTACCGGAATAATAAAATGCACAAGGAGAGGAACCTAGGTGCATCTCAAGAAAAGTTCAAATCAAGGACCCTTTTTGGTAGGAAGAACAAAGCGTGTAGAGTCAAAGGAATCTTGGCTGACTTTGAGGAATACGGTTTGCGAATAGGAGTAATTCTATTTACAGCAAACACTCAAGATTCAACAATTACGTGATTATACCGGGACAAGCTCAGACTCATCCTGGAAGGAACAAGGTTCATGCGCATAAAGAGTGCAACTGGAAAGATGATTTAGTCGTTTAAGAAGAACTCCAGATAGAGTTTCAACGTAGGTTTCAAAAGGAAGATTAGATCGGGTTACAGGGGTTCCTTGGCACATTTCTTCTCGTATAAAGTCTCTCATCGTCCTCTCCCTTCTTCACTGGTATACGGGCGCTTTTCAGAAGATAACACTTAGTTGGACAATTCCCTCTCCCAGTACTCCCTTCAACTCAATCTTAAGTTCTACTGATTGTAATTGTGTCTCCGTTTGTGGTGCAATCAACCACTGATCCAGCTTTCGGCTAGTCATCGACTTAGACATCGCGATTATCAAAACTTATCATGCGTCACGAACGATCGTTACATATTAATGGTATGCAAGGTAGTTAAAGCTTCAACTGCTAATTTGCAATTACCTCGTGTCTGAGAATCAGATTTGGTGGCATCTCGGCCTTCTCTATATCGACAATTCCAAGACATATGCCCTAGTCTCCAGCACCTGTAACATACGTCTAGTCTGGCCCTGCATGGTCTGTTTAGATGGTATTTGGTATATCTCGTGCACTTCAAATCTTCTGGGTGAGTACTAGTCTGCCCCTCTGAATCCTGTCCCTGACGGTTGTCGCCTCTTCGATCATAGTTCGAGTACTTAGAATGGGCAGCGACATAACGACTTCTTTTGAAACTTTGGCTCCTAGGTGTAATCTTTCCCTTTTTCTTTGCAAAGTGACGAACGAATTTCTGCTAGTAAAGAAATTCACAAATAAATTCTTATTGAAAGTATAGTTTCTAAACCAACAAAGAATCCTTTCGTACAAAAACTTGTTTGTCACTAAAGCAAACCCAATAAAATTTATTTTCGAAGTATTTAAACCTCGGGTCATCTCTCAAGGAATTGCAAGGAAGTATGATTTATTATTGGTTATGGAAAAGTATCTTTTTGGGTTTTTGAAATAGGGAACAAGGAAATAAATTGGCAGGAAAGTAAATTAATAATCATGAAAACCCTTGCAAGGTATAAGAATTGGAAATTCCATCCTAGTTATCCTTATCAATTGTGATAAGAATTGTTTATTGCTCCCTGATAAACCCCATTTTTAGGGTGTATCTTGTGTTGAATTTAGAGGATTTTATCATCTTTTCCCATATTTATTCAATGAAATAGCATGATTTTGTAAATTCTCCTTTAATTGTGCTTAAGAGTGAAAAAATACTTTTTAGACCCTTAATTGTTTAATCTTAATTCACCTTGATTCCATTAGATGTCTTGATATGTTTGTTAAGTGATTTCAGGTTTAGGAGGCAAAGATTGGATCAAGGGAATGAAGGAAAAGCATGAAAAAATTGAGAAATCATGAAGAAATGAAGGAATCGCAAAAGCTGTCAAGCCTACCTCTTTGCACTTAATTGACCATAACTTGAGCTACAGAGATCCAAATGATGCGGTTCCCATTGCGTTAGAAAGCTAACATCCGGGGCTTCGAAATGATATAAGATTTGCCATAGTTGCATCGCGGATAGGGGCGTTCACATGCACTGTACGCATATGCGCCGATTTGCATGTGTTTCATTAAATGCAAATTCGTGGCCAGCGAATTCTAAAGCCTGGCGGGCCCAATCCAACTCATTTCTGATACTATTTAAGCCAAATATTGAAGGGGAATTTACATACTTTACATACTTTTGATCATTAGTTTAGTTTAGGTTAGTTTTAGAGAGAGAAGCTCTCACTTCTCACCAGGATTAAGATTAGGTTTCAGATCTAAATCTAGTTCTTCTTCTCTCTTCTAATTTTCCTTTCCTTTCCTTAATTGTTCTATTGTAGTTGTAGAATTTTTCTTCTCTTGTAATTCCTTTGCATTGTTAGTTGTAGTTTATGAACTTTTTTTTGTAGATCTACATTTCTTTTTCAATGCAATTGGTAAGTTCTTTGTTATTTCATGATTGTTTTCCTTTTCTATTTTTGTTCTTTTGCTATTCTAGTTAGATCTCTCTTTAATTCTTGCAATTTATGTTGTTTACTTTTATTGCCTTTTATGTGTTTGTTAAAATGCTTCTTTTAGTTATGAGTTTACTTTTCTATTGTTTTGCCTTTCTATTGTTAATCTCCTACTTTTGTAGTTGTAGATTCCTTTAATTCTTGCAATTTACTATGCTTTTCTTTTGTGCCTTTCAAGTGTTTGATGAAATTCTTGGTTGGATTTTAGAGTAGATTTTAGTGCTCTTGGCTTGGGAAAGTAACTTAGGAACTCTTGAGTTACTAATGTCCAAGTGATTGATGATTGGGAGCCATTAACTCTAGATCTCACTAATTGATTTGGTGGAGAACTAGGACTTATGGACTTGGATTGACATAGCTCACTTGACTTTCCTCTACTATTAGTTAGGGGTTAACTTAGTGGGGTTGGTCCTTGCCAATTCTCATGTTGTGGTTAGTGATTAGGATAGAGATCCTTGACCATCAAACCTTGCCAAGACCTTTTTAGTTGTTAGTTTATTTTCATTGCCATTTACTTTTCTTATTTCTTATCTAAAACCCCAAAAACATATCTCATAACCAATAACAAGACACTTTGTTGCAATTCCTAGGGAGAACGACCCAAGGTTTAATACTTCAGTTTATAAATTTAGGGGTTTGTTGTAGTGACAAACAATCTTTTGTATGAAAGAATTATTGATTAGTTTAGAAACTATACTTGCAACGAGAATTTATTTGTGAAATTCTAAACCGTCAAGAATCTAATCATCAAAATGGCGCCGTTGCCGAGAAATTGCAATGGTGTTGTGTTATTGGTTATTGTATATATTTGAATATTGTGTATAGCTTTATTTTTGGATTGCTTGCTAGTCTTTGCTAGTTTAGGACTTTGTTTCATTATTTTTCTATTAGCTTTTGAATTTTATTTTCTGTTTTCACTATGAATTCTCACTTTGGCTATGAGTGTGGTTACAACTATGTTGTAGGTAATGGGAGCTACAATGAAGAAATGTATCAAGGATGGGATAATCAAAGGTGGGAGGAGCCATATGTATATGATCAATCTTCATGGCAACAACCTCCACCAATTCACTATGAAGAAGAGCCATTCTATGATGCATACCAATCCAATGGCTATGGTGAATCTCTTTGTGACTTTCAAGAACCACCACCATATGCCTATGAATCATATCCTCAACATGAACCTCAACCATACTCACAAGCCTCCTTTCACCAAACACATCCACATGACCCTAATCCATATTCATCCTACCAACCACCTTTTGAACCATATGAGCCATACATGGAACCACCATGCCAATATCAATACTCCCAAGAACCACCTCAATATACACCACCACTCTACCAAGAAGAACCACCTTCCTATCATGAACCCTTTCTCCAAGACAATGAACCCTCTTACCTGCTCCAATCCTCAATGGATGAAATCCTTGGCCTTATACTTCAAGGGCAAGGAGAAATGCAAAGGGAGACACTAGAATTTGTAGCTACCTTGACCAAGGTGGTAAGCTCTCTAGCCTCCCAATACTTGAGCACTCAAAGCACTCCCATGGTCACATATGGAGAATTAATTGAAAAGCATAAGGAGAGATTGGAAACTCTGGTGGAAAATGAGGGATGTTACTTTGTGTTAGAACAATTGGAGAAGCCTATGCTCATTGAAGAAGAGGAAAAAATGGTTGAAGACTTAGGAGATGCGGAACCTCCTTGGAAACCTAGAGTCGAAGAGAACCTCTCCAAGGCGATTGAATTGGATGTTGAAGAGGAGAGTGCACAACCTCCAAAATAATTTTTGAGTGAAGACTTGGAAGGAATGGAGCAAAACTTGAGTTCCCTCGGAGATGAAGATCATGCGTCCAACCCTCTTGGTGGTGAATCCTTTGAATTTGAAGAACCTTCTCCCAATGAGATGGAAAGCAATGTGGAGGTAGATTTTTTCCTTCCTCCCATTTATGATTTGAGTGATGGAGAAGAGGTAGATGAAATTGATGAACAAAGGGTTGAAATTGAAGAAAGTTGTCAAGAGGTGGAGGTAGTCAAAGAAGAACATAAGGGAGTGGAGCTTACAAGCACATTGGAGATACCTCTCCCCAAGCCACCACCATCCATTCTTCCATTCAAGTGGGTAAATTCCTTATACTAAGCTTTATTATTCCCCTTGAATATGGTTTGCTAGAGACGGATGGTCAACTTAGATATATTTGTGGCTTTAAGAGCAAAAGGGAGATGGTTAGTGGTTGAAAATATCATTCTAAGCTCATGATGGTTGCATGTTCAAAGTTGCATAGTAACGGTTGGTGTAGAACTAAATTGCTTAGGTCTAGAATGATGTTTGGTCACTTAAATGAGAATTCCAAGACTATGGCACCCACATTGATCAATGATAGTCAACTTCAAGACGGGTGTGAAAATAAAGTGTGGGATCCTGGATTACAAGAAGAGGATCAACTTTGGGAGCTCCAAGCTTGTGAAGAACTCCATCAACACTTGGCTCAATCCATGAGAAATCTTGGGGCACAATGGAGAACCAAGCATTGGTGGGAGTTCCAAGATGAATTCAAGCACAAGCTACCTTGAAAGGAGCTCCCCATAAGTCCAACTTAAGGACAATAAATAAAAGTGCTAGGTGGGAGACACCCTACCATGGTAAATTCTTTTCATTTTCTCTTTTTTTACATATTGGTAATTAGTTTAAATTCATGTTTTTGGTTGATTTGTTGAGTATAATTGGTAGTGTAGTATGTTAAATAAGGTTTTAAGGTATTTTGGCAACTGTTTGGAGGTTTGGAACGCTTGGATTGGTGCAAAAACATAGAAAAGTTAAAAAAAAAAATAGAGCACCATCCGTGCGTACGCGCACTGCGCGCGTATGCGTGCATCAAGCATTTTCGCCTATCCGCGTGGACGCACCATGTATGCGTACGCGTGGATTGAGAAATTCCACCCCCAAGCCAAAAACCTGAGAGTTGCGCGAACGTTGTGCGCGCACTGTGCCTTTGGCACAAACCAACTCGCACGTACGCGCACATGACGCGTACGCGCCACTCTCGAAATAAGCCATCCGCGTGCGTGCGCCATGCGTGCGTACGCGCGGATGTCCTTCCTTCAACACATTTCTTTTCTTCTCCTCTTTCCATTTCTTTCCTTCTCCTTTCTTCTTCCCTTCTTTTACCCCTGATCCAACACTCCCAAACACCATTGATAACTATTTATTTTAGTTAGTTAATTAGTTAGTTATTTAGTTAATTAGTTAGTTAATTAGTTAGTTAGTTAGTTGATTAGTTAGTTAGTTTAATTTTCATTTATTTTTCTCTTTTTCATTGTAAGTGTTGGATTGTTAATCTTCTTTACCACTAATTGCTGCTGAGTATTAAAAAGGGATGTTATCTTAACATCATTATGTTTATAATCTTTGTTGGATTCTATTGTTGAGGTTATATTTTGCTACTTGGTTTTGAGTTTTTCATGCTTACCTTTTAGGAATACTAAGTGATGAGAATTACCTTCGAGCTTGTAACCCCTCTTGAATTGCATGTGTTGGCCACCATGTGATTTGGATCCTTTCCCTCGATTAGGCAATCTATTGATATTGGATGTTGAGCATTTATCTTAATGCATTGTATTTCTTGGTTATATGCATCCATTTTAGCTTGAATGCTCTCATGCTTCTTTAATGCCTGTTCTGCCTTACAAGTTTACTTAAAGCATCTCAAGCACACTAGGATAAGTGAAATGCATGCTTCTTTTGTGACATCACTTTTTATGCTAATGTGTGTTATAAAAGGTGCCTAATTTAGAATTCACATCCCTAATATTTCTTAATGTCACACCAATCCACTCACTCAATTCTAGTGATTAGTACCTCATTCCAACAATTATGCTTCCTTGCTTTTGTATTTTCTCATCTTATGGTGTTATATTTTTGTTTTTCATGATTGATGCACCACAAGCAATAATAGAAGTAGAAGAAAGAACATGCAACAACCGGTTGATATACCAGGTGAAGGTAGCAATCCGGAGAGTCGCTATACCCCCTTTCTCATCTTTGAGTGCACCGAGGACAGTGCAAACTTTTAAGTGTGGGGAGATCGTCCGACCGATCGGTGATTTTGGGTGATAAATTTCTAATTCCAACATTTTTGCATTTCATTTTAGGTCTTTTAGGATTTTTGTTTCATTTTCTTATTTTTGCATATATATACACAATAAGCTTAGTCAAAATAATGAAATCCTTCAAGAATTCTATCTATAGGGCACACCAATTGATTTGAGTGAAAACTTTTCATTAAAACTTGCTTGAATTACATATATTGTGGAATATATTTTGAGCTAAGAACACAAGCAAGTGAGATTTGAGCCTAATGGCGTGGTCACATCTTATAACCACTTATTTTTCCTTCTTGTGTGCATTATTCTCTTTCTATGATTATAATCTTTGATTTGTTTGATTCTTTATGTCTATTATTTTGTGTATTCATGCATTTATATGATTGAGGCCATTGTTTCATTAGCTCACTTACCCAAATAGCCTTACCTTTTATCTTCCATTGTTAGCAACTTTGAGCCTACGATTAACCTACTTGTTCTTGATTTTAGCACATTACAAGCCTTGAAGCGAAAAACAATAAAAGTCCTTAATTTGGATCTTTGATTAGCTTAGGCTAGTGTGAGTGTGTCATTTAAGTGTGGGAAAACTTGGGAGATTGGGAGAATAAAAGGGTAGCTTTTGTTTTGTATTTCTATATTTAGGAATTGGGTACATGCTCATGTATTGATTAAATGTATAAACCTTATGCATTGATACTCTTGTATATATTTTGTTGCAAGGCAAAAAGAACAAAAAAGGGAGAAAAAATGAGAAAGACAAAAGAAAAAGAAAAAAAAAGTATGGAAAGAACAAAAAGAAAAAAATAGAAAAAAAGAAACAAATAAAAAGAAAGAAATAAAAAGGGGACAAAATGCCCCAAAGCAAAGCTCAATAAGGGTCAATGCATAAGTATTGTGAAATGAAAAGAAAATGCATGAGTATGTTAAAAAGTGAAAAATGGGTAGTTAGGTTAGCTTTGAAATTGTATAGGATGTCATAGGTTAGGTGGGAAGTTTAAGCTTATCAAAGATTCAAATTTCAAGCTCACTTAACCATATATGCATCCTACCTTGACCCTAGCCCCATTACAACCAATGAAAAGACCTCATGATACTTGTATGCATGCATGAAATAAATGTTGATTGTTAGAAGAAAAACAAATCTTAGAAAGCATGAAATAGAGGAGAATTGAGAGAATCAACCCTAAACACTTGAGCGAATAGAGTACAAACACATCCAGTGAGGGTTTGATGCTCAAATTACATGTTTTCCACCTATGATCATCACTCCTCATGCAAGTTTGTAAAAATATTTAATAACTCAATACAATTGTGGATTAGACTTGCTAGTCCTTAGCCCTTGTGCATATATGCTTCTTGGAAATTGATTTATTTTGTCCAAGCAATTGCATTCATATAGATAGTTGCATATAGGTAGATTGCATTTAGTTAGACTTCATTGAATAAATGTTGATACCCCTTGTTTCTCCCTTGGTTTAAGCATGAGGACATGCTTGGTTTAAGTGTGGGAAGGTTGATAAACCCCATTTGTAGGGTTTTATCATCTTTTCCCACATTTATTCAATGAAATAGCATGGTTTTGTAAATTCTCCTTTAATTGTGCTTAAAAGTGAAAACATGCTTTTTAGGCCCTTAATTGTTTAATCTTAATTCACCTTGATTCCATTAGATGCCTTGATATGTTTGTTAACTGATTTCAGGTTTAGGAGACAAAGATTGGATCAAGGGAATGAAGGAAAAACATGAAAAAAAATGGAGAACTCATGAAGAAATGAAGGAATCGCAAAAGCTGTCAAGCCGACTTCTTCGCACTTAATTGACCTTAACTTGAGCTACAGAGATCCAAATGATGCGGTTCTAGTTGCATTGGAAAGCTAACATCCGGGGCTTCAAAATGATATAAGATTTGTCATAGTTGCGTCGCGGATAGGGGCACGCACATGCACGGTACGCGTACGCACCGATTTGCATGTGTTTCATTAAATGCAAATTCGTGGCCAGCGAATTCTAAAGCCTTGTGGGCCCAATCCAACTCATTTCTGATGCTATTTAAGCCAAGGATTGAAGGGGAATTGATATACTTTACATACTTTTGATCATTAGTTTAGTTTAGGTTAGTTTAAGAGAGATAAGCTCTCACTTCTCTCTAGGATTAAGATTAGGTTTTAGATCTAGATCTAGTTCTTCTTCTCTCTTCTAATTTTCCTTTCCTTTCCTTAATTGTTCTCTTGTAGTTGTAGAATTCTTCTTCTCTTGTAATTTTTTTGCATTGTTAGTTGTAGTTTATGAACTTTCTTTTATAGATCTACATTTCTTCTTCAATTCAATTGGTAAGTTCTTTGTTGTTTCATGATTGTTTTCCTTTTCTATTGTTGATCTCTTGTTATTCTAGTTAGATCTCTCTTTAATTCTTGAAATTCATGTTGTTTACTTTTATTGTCTTCTATGTGTTTGTTAAAATGCTTCTTTTAGTTATGAGTTTACTTTTCTATTGTTTTGCCTTTCAATTGTTAATCTCCTACTTTTGTAGTTGTAGATTCTTTTAATTCTTGCAATTTACTATGATTTTCTTTTGTGCCTTTTAAGTGTTTGATGAAATGCTTGGTTGGATTTTAGAGTAGATTTTAGTGCTCTAGATCTCACTAATTAATTTGGTGGAGAACTAGGACTTATGGACTTGGATTGACATAACTCATTTGACTTTCCTCTACTATTAGTTAGGGGTTAACTTAGTGGGGTTGGTCCTTGCCAATTCTCATGTTGTGGTTAGTGATTAAGATAGAGATCCTTGACCACCAAACCTTGCCAAGACCTTTTTAGTTGTTAGTTTATTTTTATTGCCATTTACTTTTCTTGTTTCTTATCCAAAACCCCAAAAACATACCTCATAACCAACAACAAGACACTTTGTTGCAATTCCTAGGGAGAACGACCCGAGGTTTAATACTTCGGTTTATAAATTTAGGGATTTGTTGTAGTGACAAACAATCTTTTGTATGAAAGGATTATTGATTGGTTTAGAAACTATACTTGCAACGAGAATTCATTTGTGAAATTCTAAACCGTCAAGAATCTAATCATCACTCCCGCTTAGTTATCCCTTACTAAATAAAGGAAAGTCAAGTGGACTAATCAAATTGATTCCTCAAGTCCTAGTCAACTCCTATGGAAAGACTAGCTTTAGAGGGATCCAAATCAATCAGCAAATTCCAATTTTCAATCAACAAGGAATTTGATAACTCAAGTGTCACCAATTACTCAACCAAAGCCAAAAAGAAAGAAATCTAAATTAAATTAAAAGCATCAATAACATAAATAGAAGAAATCAATTATAAATCTGAAATACCTCAAATTGCATTAAATCGAAATTCAAATCTAACATGAAAAGTTCATAAACTAATTTGGCAACATAAGTAATTAACAAGAGAAATAGATAAACCAAAGTTCTAGAATAAATAAAAGTAGAAGAGAAACTAAATTAAAGGAACATTGAACTTGGAATGGAGAAGAAGAAGAAATCCTAATCCTAAAACCTAAGAGAGAGGAGAGAGTCTCTCTCTCTAAAAAACTACATCTAAAACCTAAAATTATGAATAATGAGAAGTTGTGTGAATTTCTCCTTGATTCCCCTACTTTGTAGCCTCTAATCTGTGTTTTCTAGGCCGAGAACTGGGTAAAAAATAGCCCAGAAATCGCTGGGGGCGAATTCAGCTACGTTAGATTTTCTGCAGAATGACGCGTGCGCGTCATTTAGCTGTACAGTCACTATGGAAACTTATATATCATTTTGAAGCCCCAGATATTAGCTTTCTAACGCAACTAGAACCGTCTTATTTGGACCTCTGTAGCTCAAGTTATGACCGTTCGAGTGCGAAGAGGTCAGGTTGGACCGCTTAGCAGTTCCTTCAATTTCTTGTATTCCTTCCACTTTTGCATGCTTCCTTTTCATCCTCTAAGCCATTCCTGCCCTATAAACTCTGAAATCACTTAACACACGTATCAAGGAATCGAATGGTAATAAGAGAGGATTAAACATAGCAAATTTAAGGCCCAAAGAAGCATGTTTTCAATCATAGCACAAAATTAGGAAGGAATTGTAAAATCATGCAAATCATATGAATAAGTGAGTAAAGAGTTGATAAAAACTACTCAAATTAGCACAAGATAAACCATGAAATAGTAGTTTATCAAACTCCCCACACTTAAACATTAGCATGTCCTCATGCTAAGCTCAAGGAGATAAAATAAATGAGTAGGGAAAAGTAAGACTCATGCAATGCAATACAACCTATGTATATGAATGTAACTATATGCTAAGATGTTTCTATCTACTTGGTTAAAAGTAAACAAGTTTTCCAAGACAAAAATAATTCAAATTCCACTAATTCAAATCATATAATAAAAGACAAGTAAACTTGTGAGAAGATAGCTCATAAAAGCAGGAAACATAGAATCAAGCATTGAACCCTCACTGACGGTTTATATGCACTCTAATCACTCAAGTGTATAGGGTAATTCACTCTAGTCTTCTCTAGTCATGCTTTCTAAACTTTGTTCTTCACCTAACCAGTCAACAAACATTTAATGTACCAATGCAAACATCATGAGGTCTTTTCAAGGTTGTAATGGGGCTAAGGTAAGGGTGAGGATATATGTATGGCTAAGTGAGCTATAAATTGAATCTTTGATTAACCTAAGCCCTCACCTATTCACACACATACTTTATGTAATTCTAAAATCATGCTTAGCTACCCAAAATTCCCACTTTTGCATCACATACTCATGCATCAACTTTTCTTTTAATTCACCACATATGCAATGATCTTTTATTAAACTTAGCATTGGGGTAATTTTATCCCCTATATATATATATATATATATATATTTTAAAAGTATAAAAGTAAACATAACATATCAATGCACAGAGATTTTTAATTTTTCTGGTCTCACATGAGTAGGTACCCAAATTTCCAAGATTTTATCAATGAAATACTGTACACTTTCATCAACCCAAGTTCCCACAGTTTCTCACACTTAATTGACACATAATCTCTATCTTAAGCTAACAAAAGATTCAATTGGGGTAATTAATTGTTTTTCTGCTTAAGGCTAGTGATGTGGTAAAATATAGAACAAACGGGTATTGAAAGGCTCAAGGTGGCTATCAAAGGTGATTGAAAGGGTAGGCTTTAGGATGAGTGGGCTTATAACAAATGATGTCCTCAATCATATGCAAGCATGTAAATACACTAAACAATGGACATATAGAATGGAACAAAATATATATTACAATCATAGAGAAGGAAACACACAAGAATAAAATATTATGGTTAAATAATGTAACCATATAATTAAGCTCAAATCTCACAGGTTGTGTGTTCTTTGCTATAATTCATGTTCCAATTTACGGTCTTCAAACAAATTTAACACAAAATTTTTAATTCGAATTAGTGAAATTTTTTCAAAAATAGGGTCTTAAAAGAAACTTATTATTTTTTAACCAAGTAGAACATACATGCAAACACTTATTATTATGCAATCTATCCTATCTAACAAAGAAAAGAAAAACTAAAAATGTTGGTGTTAAAAGCTAGAGAAGTTACCTCCGGAAGTCAGGTACTGACCGACCTCCCCACACTTAAAGCTTGGCACCGTCCTCGGTGCCATCAGTCAGGAGCAAAGGGGGGCTGGTAACAGCATCTCCACAGTCGGGGTCGATGTGGTTCCTGGTGCTGGCAGGTGAGATAGAGTCCGGAATGTCCTTTGGTCTTCCTCATTTGGGTGGTTGCCAACAATCAGCTCCTTGAGGTATGTAAATCAGTGCTTGTTACGGTGCTCCATTTGCTTCGCCTACCGGTCTAGCCAGTCCAACCTCTAAAGTATCTGAGGGAGCAGCTGATTTGTTGAAGGTGCTTGTGCTTTTTGTTCTTTTCCTTGCCAGTGACTTGTTAGAGGATCTCTCTCTGCACCCTTCCTGGTGGCCATCCTGAAAAGGGAGAAGAGAAAGGGCATGAATTCAAAGGGATAGAGCAAGGAAGAGGGCAGCACGAGTGATAATCATGCCAAAGTAAAGAAGAATGTCGTTAACATATGGTCGCGACTCCATGTAATTAGGACATCAATGGAAATATAGCATGATATATTGAGGCAATTAAATGCAAGATGTTTATTGGCATGCTGGCAAAGGCATGAGTAGCGTAGATCAAGCATTAAAAGCCAAAATGTATTATCACTCGTAACAAACTAACAATAACGTTTGTATTAATAATTATATTTAATTAATAAAATATTGGAACAGTTTTCTGAAAAACAGGCATTAGAGTAGAAGGATAGAATAATTAAGAATTCACAATGCCATACGGGCTTCTCACAAACACTTGGTATGCATGTAAAATATGTTAGGAAAAGCAAGAATTTCAAACATGTATGCAACCTAAAAAATTAACATTAATTATCAAATCACTATTGATGATATCCACAAGCTCAAGTATAATAATACAAGATCCAAATAAAGTTCCAACACCAACATAAAAATGCATGAAAAAAGAAAAGAATGAAAAAGAAACCATAAATAACTAAGCATGAGAGAGAAAAAATTTTTGAAGAAAGAAAAGTAATTAAATGCAATAAGAAAAATGAAGGAAGAAAGGAGAAGGGAATGAAAAGTCGGGATGCGATGCACACGCAAGGCACGCGTGCGCGTGAGAACTGTATTTGCCATGTGGCACGTACGCGTCGCCCACTCGTACACGTGGGTGGTCTTGGAAGCAAAAGGACGGGCACGCGTTAGGAACGCGTACGCGTGGATGAACTTGTGCCTCTAGCACAGTTCCAGCATGAGGGCAGCACAACTTTTTGTCCAACATGCTATTTACACCGATTTTCCTATCCACACGTGCGCGTGCTTGACGCGTACGCATGGCTTTCCCTTGTGGCAAATGACACGCACGCATCATAGACACGTACGCGTGGGTCGAATTGTGTGCAGAGCACACCAGCTGCACGATTCCATCACAACTTTCTGTTCGTTGGATGGGGGAGCGAAATTGCTATCGACGCCCACGCGTGGCAAGCGCGCACGCGTGGTTTGCCCCTTTTTTTTATGTGTATGCAGAATGCAGCATGCAGATGCTAATGCAAACATTATGAATGACACTAATAAAATTAAAATGAAATAAACTAGGAATAAAAGGAACGATTATACCATGGTGAGTTGTCTCCCACCTAGCACTTTTAGTTATAGTCCTTAAGTTGGACATTCGGTGAGCCCCTTATTATGGTGGCTTGTGCTTGAACTCATCCAGGAATTTCCACCATTGTTTGTAATTCCAATGGCCTCCGGGATCCCAAACTAGGCGCAAAGAGCCTTCAAGCAAGATTAAGCAAGTGACAAAGCCCCAAGAGTGTTGATTGCTAGACTGAATTCCGGGGTCCCAAACCTTGCTTTTGCACCCGTCTTCTTGTTGACCATCTGTGTTCCAACCGGGTGGTAAGCAATCCGAATTCTCACTGAGGCATCCAAACAACTTCCTAGACCCATACAATTTAGTATTCTTCTAACCATGATAATTCAGCCGTGAGCTTCCTACCACAATGAACCTAGGATTGTATTGCCAACCACTAACCATCTCTCTCTTACTCTTATAGCCACAAAGAGCTCTAAGTTGCCCATTCATCTCAAGCAAAGCATATTCAAGTGGGATAATTAAGCTTAGAGATGAGAGATTTACCTACTTGAATGAAGGGATGGATGGTGATGGCGTTGGCGGAGAGGTCTCCAACAACCTTGGCAAGGTGATCTCCAGCTCCATTCCCTTGGGCTCTACTTTGACAACTTCGACCTCTTTGCAAGCTTCTTCAATATCAACCTCTTCCTCTTGGTAGCTTTCTTCCAATTCAATATCTTCTTCATTGTTTACCAAAGGCATGGGAGGTTGTGCTTCTTCTTCTTTAATCTCCATGTCAAGTCCAATGGGAGGGGATTCAAATGTAGACAAGAATTCATCAATGATTGAATCCATCTCTTGATGTGCCCTTCAAAGTCTTCAACCATGATATGCCTTGGAGGTTGTACACCCTCCTCAACATCAAATTCAAACTCCTTAGAAGGGGGCTCTATGACTGGGCTCTCCCATGGACGCTCCGCATCTCCTAAGTTTTGGACCACTTCTTCCTCTTCAATGATTACAGCTTCCTCCAATTGTTCTAATACAAAGTTATGCTGCTCACTGTCCACCAGAGCTTCTAGCTTCTCCTTCATGCTGTGTTCTTCAGTTGATTCTCCACATAAAGCCGTGGGAGTTCCTTGAGTGTCTGAACGTTGGAAAGCTAATCAATTTATCGCTTGCTCCAATTGATGAAGGGATCGATCCACTATTTCCTCGAGACGGTCCTTTGATTCTTGTTGTGCTCGGTTATCATAAGTAGGATCATAGTGCTCTTGAATTGATGGATGTGGACATGGTGTATATGGAGGTGGTGGATCTTGGGAGTAATTAGGTTAGAATTGGGGTGGCTCTATGTATGGTTCATACGGTTCATAGGGTGGTTGGTATGGTGGATATGGGTTAGGGTCATATGGAGGTGAATGGTATAAAGGGGCTTGTGAGTATGGTGGTTCAAAGGTATGTTGGGGAGGTGGTTCATAAGCATATGGTGGGACTTGTTGGTAACTACAAGGGGGTCCACCATATTCATCATCTTGATACGCTCCCTGGAATGGCTCTTGACCATAGTAATTTGGTGAGGGTGGTTTGTCACGAAAGGGTCCACCATAACTATTGTCTTGGTATGCATCACAGAATGGTTGTTGGTTATAGCGCATTGGAGGGGGTTGTTGCCAAGAGGGTTGATCAAATCCTTGTGGCTCCTCCCATCTTTGATTCTTCCAACCTTGATGCTTGTTCTCATTATAGCTTCCATTCTTTACAACAACATTGGAACCAAACTTAAAGCTAGAGGGGTGAGAATTCATAGTAGCAAAAGAAATAAAAACTAATAGAAATTAATGAAAATAAACTCCTAAAACTAGAAACACTAACAAAGAAATGAAAAAGCAAATATTTACAATAACCAATAATAAGGCACACGTTTGCAATTCCCCGGTAACGACGCCATTTTGACGAATGGATTTCTGCTAGTAAAGAAATTCACAAATAAATTCTCATTGAAAGTATAGTTTCTAAACCAACAAAGAATCCTTTCGTACAAAAACTTGTTTGTCACTAAAGAAAACCCAATAAAATTTATAACTGAAGTATTTAAACCTCGGGTCGTCTCTCAAGGAATTGCAGGGAAGTATGATTTATTATTGTTTATAGAAAAGTATCTTTTTGGATTTTTGAAATAGGGAACAAGGAAATAAATTGGCAGGAAAGTAAATTAATAATCATGAAAACCCTTGCAAGGTATAAGAACTGGAAATTCCATCCTAGTTATCCTTATCAATTATGTTGAGAATTGTTTATTGTCCCCACTTAGTTAACCCTTACTAAATAAAGGAATGTCAAGTGGACTAATCAAATTGATTCCTCAAGTCCTAGTCAACTCCTATAGAAAGACTAGCTTTAGAGGGATCCAAATCAACAAGCAAATTCTAATTTTCAATCAACAAGGAGTTTGATAACTCAAGTGTCACCAATTACTCAACCAAAGCCAAAAGGGGAGAAATCTAAATTAAATTAAAAGCATCAATAACATAAATAGAAGAAAGCGATTATAAATCTGAAATACCTCAAATTGCATTAAATAGAAATTCAAATCTAACATGAAAAGTTCATAAACCAATTTGGCAACATAAGTAATTAACAAGAGAAATAGATAAACTAAAGTACTAGAATAAATAAAAGTAGAAGAGAAACTAAATTAAAGGAACATTGAACCTGGAATGGAGAAGAAGAAGAAATCCTAATCCTAAAACCTAAGAGAGAGGAGAGAGCCTCTGTCTCTAGAAAACTACATCTAAAATCTAAAATTCTGAATAATGAGAAGTTGTGTGAATGTCTCCTTGATTCCCCCACTTTTTAGCCTCTAATATGTGTTTTTTGGGTCGAGAACTGGGTCAAAAACAGCCCAGAATTCTGCTACGCTGGATTTTCTGCAGAACAACGTGTGCGTGTGATGCACGCGTGAGCGTCGTTTAGATGTATGGTCACTATGCCAAATTATATATCATTTTGAAGCCCCAGATGTTAGCTTTCCAACGCAACTGAAACCGCCTCATTTGGACCTCTGTAGCTCAAGTTATGACTGTTTGAGTGCGCAGAGGTCAGGCTGGACAGCTTAGCAGTTCCTTCAATTTCTTGTATTCCTTCCACTTTTGCATGCTTCCTTTCCATCCTCTAAGCCATTCCTGCCCTATAAACTCTGAAATCAATTAACACACGTATCAAGGCATCGAATGCTAATAAGAGAGGATTAAACATAGCAAATTTAAGGCCCAAAGAAGCATGTTTTCAATCATAGCACAAAATTAGGAAGGAATTGTAAAATCATACAAATCATATGAATAAGTGAGTAAAGAGTTGATAAAAACCACTCAAATTAGCACAAGATAAACCATAAAATAGTGGTTTATCACGAAGGATTCTTGATGATTACTCCTTGCTACCTCAGTCCTCTTTGACCTTTCTCTCGTTGCCCGACCCGTGTTAACTTGCTCCGGATAACCCACTGGTACTCCAGTTATCAGAACATTATCTCCACCTTCTTATTTATTACCACCATCATTGCCAGCTCCAGCTTGTGGTTCCATTCTATCCATCACTCGGATGGTCGCAACAGCAACAACACCAAGGGCAGTGACAACACTCGTCATTGGGGTCACGATATCGGTCAAACTAGCTACCGGTATGGTTACCTCATTATCTCTCCGTCCCTGACCTCGATTACGCCCACGACTGCGCCCACGAGACGCCATCTGGTACCTATATACACCAAACAATCAATATCAAGCTGATCAGTCTCAATATCGAAAGTTCAGTGCTTCAAAGTCCCAAATGCATGCTCATGAACGTTTATGCCAGTTATACCAGTCAGATATCCTAATGGCACATAAACACAGACACAGAGAATGTACAGAAGCATAGTCAGTCCGTCCCTCAGGCTCTACAGGAACGAACTGCTCTGATACCATAATGTAACACCCTACCACACATAGTCTTATGTTTAAGTCATAAGACGGAGGTGGCGAGGTATTACGACCTCTAAAATAAAATTTAGTACGTATAGTATTGCAAAAATGTTCATAACTAGGAGCCTTTGAAGAAAAGTGGGTAAATCAAAACCGTTTTAAATCAAAAGTGCAACACTCCGATCGATAACGTAAACGAACAGTTAGAGATTAAGCTAAAGCAAAGAGATATACAAAAAGAGTGCCAAAATACATATATCAAGACTCGGGACTCATCTTGCGAAGATAACCGGTCCGAGCATACAGTATACATACATATATAGTAAGGAAATCCCAAAAGAACCCAACTGACAAAATACAAAACCTGTTTCTCCCAAGTAACCTCTAAGAGGAGTCAATACAAAATATATATAAGCAGTGGAGAATATAAGCATCTAAAAAAGTATATAATGATCAAAATAAGAGCCCAAAAGCTAAAAATCTCCGCCAAAAGGAAGTCTCCAGCATGCCTCAGCGAGGAACCTCACGTCCTGCATCTGAAAACCACAAAATCTGCATGGGTGAGAACCGGAGGTTCTCAGCATGGTAACAGTGTCCAAATATCTAACATGTAATGTCCTGGAAAAGCCGAAGGCAATCCTAGAACTTCCAAATTATAATCAAAGCGTATAAATATAACTAAACCATAACAAGTGTAAATAGGTGACTAACTTAAGGATCTTCAGTCTAACTATATATCCCCTTTCCAAATCCTGCAAACCTCCCAACCGCCAACAGTAACAGATGCAAGTACAAGTATATCAAACAAAGAAATGCACAAGTAGGAAGCAGATAGAACAATTAGGCAATTAGCAAGTAATGATGTAATCAATTAGGCATTCTAAACAAATCACATATAATGCATATGATGCATGCCTGTCCTAGTGGCTGATGAGTCTCATCTGTCGGTTATAAAGCCAAACCGACAAGTCCTGGTAGCTAACCATTGGACTGTCCCTCTGTCGCGCATCCCCAACTCGAGTTATCCACAAACATAATCATAATTTATATCCAACACCCTCACTGGTGTATATTCACGGGGGCGAGTTCGTCCGGAACTTTCACAGTGTCTGGCCACACTTGCGACATAGGATCAGCAGAGTATCGAGTCTCCACCTAGAGCACGTGGTGGCTAGCCACGGCTTTCACCCAGGGAAACTCGTATCTCAGATAGGTGGAGTGAAAACAGTCATAGTATCAACAATTCAATTCAGCATATATGCGTTTAATCACAGCAATACATTAACATTTATCTCAGCCCTTCGGCTCAAATGATACTCAGTACTCCACCATCCTTCCCAACCACTCATATCATCATTATTCATCATACTCATCATTACATCCATTTTCTTCCTCCACAAGTTACCTCTTTCCTAGCCTTCTCTCAATCTCTAGGCATTTAATATCAAATTAAGACTTAAGGAATAAAATTGGGAGTTTATAAGTGTGACAATTCCTACATCAAAATCCACCATATTTAACCAAATTTCAAGGTGACAATTCCTACATCAAAATCAACAATTCACACCCAATTTTCACATATGGTACCAACATTTATCATCATTCCACAATTCACTAAATTCATATACAACAACACAATTCATATCAAACCATCCACATCATTAATGATTCAACTCCTATCCTAGGGTCTCTAGCCTACGTTTTCACACCACATTACATTTTAGATACATGAAACCGAAACCATACCTTGGCCGATTCCCGTTCCACCCGGAACACTCTCAAATCAACTTCCAAGGTTTCCAAAGCCTCACCAACAGATTTCTAAGCTTGGTATTCCACACCAAAGCTTTCCAAAACAACCAATCAAGCTCCAAAACACATATATACAAAGCCTAAGCCACAATATCATATAAAAACACAATAACTCAATCACTAAATCACAAAATCTCAAGTCTCTAGCTTAGGGTTGAGATTCTTACCTTACCCAAAGACCAAGAGAGTTAGAGAAAGCCTTCTCTTCAAGTTAATTTGAGCCTACAACATCCAAACTAAAAAATCTCAACACTTTACCCACAAATTTTCGAATATGAAGGCTGAGAATTCGAAGAAAATTCTGTGACTTACCTCAGGATTGCTTGGGTGGGTTTTGTAGAACTCGACGCCGCAGTCGCGTGGCCGTAAACGGTGCGTCAATCGGAGCTCCGGATCAAAGGATATGATCGATCACTACAAGAAAAAGTAATATTTGTAACAAAAAAAATTGTTACAAAAAATCTAAATTTTGAAACAAAAGAATTTTGTAACAAAAAAAGGGGCCGTTGCAGTATGTCCCGTTACAAAAAAATTCTGTAACAAAAAACAGAACTGTTACAATTCAAAATGATATTTTGTAACAAATTTTTGTGATACAAAAAATCAGAAGTCATTACAAAAGCGGTAACAAATTTTGATCTTCAAGGTATTTTTGGTGACAATCTATTTTTTCCTATCATAAAATTTTTTTACAAAATGTAACTTAATTTTGTAACATTTTTTTCTTTAGTTACAAAACACTATTTATTTTGTAATAATTTTTTTTACTACAAATTACACACATAATTTATCAGATTATATTATTTTTTAATTAAAAAATATATTAACTAATTTACTCAACAAGTCAACATTTATATAATATATAATAACATAGATAGTTCAAATATCTTTCATTAACTAAGATTATTTTATAAATCTTCAACATATAAACTTTAAAGTACAAACTAACAAGACATATTGAAGAACCCTAATGAACTAGATAGATACATAAGACAAGAAAAACAAGGAATTATAAATCTCCAAAATGTAAACTACAAATTACAAACTCCATCATGTTCATACAGCTCCTTTCTCATTTCTCATGGAGAAGTTCTAATAAGTGCCACACACCTGAAAATCTTAAATAAAAAAATAATAATATAAATTGTCTAAGAAAATCTTAAATAAATTGAAGTGCCATACAAGAACAGAAAAATCTTAAATAATACAGACTCACTCTAAGAAGTAATTAAGAACTTAGTATTCAGAAAGGGAACGAATACATTGTATTGCAAATATGAGTTTAGATATAGAGTGTCAAAGTATTGAAACCGAACTGCATGCATGAAGAAACAGAAATCCAGCACAAAGTATGAAGGTACATGAAACTAAAATCCATCCAATAACTACTAGGCTGCAACCACCACAAAATTCAACACAGTCATGATTTGAAATGCAATAAAAAAAAAGTAGCTCAATATAATAGAATGACTAACAGTCAATGAACTTACAAGTATACAAGGCACTGCATCCCAAGTAAGGAACATTCTGCATATTCAAAAGGAATTTCTGAATCAAGCTTGGAAGAAGCACCCAATTTCATAAAAATAGAATTGGTACATATCAATTATAATTAAAACACTTTGATTCCTGTTCACACCACATGATCATTATTCATTGCATCAACAAATCCTTCTTCCTTTTTTTTTTTAATTTTTCTCTCATAAAACTTCAATATATAACAGAACTAACACTTTTTTCCCAATATTACCAATTCATGAGAGATACAAAGAATCTTCAACAAAAGTAATCAAAACACGCTAGTGTCAGTGGATGGTGCTACTATATGCTCCTTTATTAGTTTAGAGTTTTAACACTTTATAATAGGTTTAACTAAACCTCAATCTTCTTTTAATTATAAGTTGATAGTTTCTATATACAAAGTAGTCAATAATTAATGTGCCAGAAATATGATATTAATTAAAAATAATAGTAATAAAAAGAAGTGATGTACTCATCACAAGGACACTTGCAGATTTTTATTTTATTATTATTTTTTTCTAAATGGCATGCAACACATTTCCTTTCTAAAAAAAAATAGTTTAAGCTTTTAAAAGAATTGGCTCAGACCAATTATATTCTAAGTTCTAACATGAAATCTCCGAACTACTTAATCTTTTGTTTTAAACCTATTAACAAGTTGAGATGCTGAAGATTAATATGTAAATCAAAAATAAAGAACTTCTGGCATCTTGATGTTCAAATTTTTAGAGCTTTGATCAATAGATGTGTTCACATCAACGTCAACATAAGTATTAGGTAAGACAAGAAGCTAAAGAATGACCCCAATAACATCAGTATAATTATCTACATACTACTGAAAAAGTAAATGGTTATAACCAGTTTACTGGGCTTCATTATAGCATTACAAGACATAGCTCTCAGTTGAAATATGTTTGCGTTTATTGAATGATGTTATTATTTAATGGATTTTCAAAAGGAGATTTTAGTAAAGCACATTATCAAATAAAAGAAAGGTATTATAAGAGCTCTCAATAGAGAAATTGAGAAACTGAGAGGAACTGAGACACTTTACCTGTAAAATTTGACAGTTTTTCAGTGTGCTTTTCCCACTTTGTAGTTCACAAAAAATTCCAAATAAAGAATAAGCAAACAGAACAGTAGTAATTGAGTTAGTAAAACATTAATTTTTAAAATTTTCCTTTCTTTGATTGTGGGGGGTGTTTTAAGTGATGATTTTCCTTTCTTTGGAATGGATAATTATAAATATATAATCCTCCAAGACTTATGGTACTTTAAAATATTCATACAAATAGATAGTTAGATAGGGGTTTGGAGGATCACATTAAAAAAGTCCTCACTATCTAATCCCCAGACTTCCAAATAAGATAATGGTTTATTATATGTAGATGCAGATTTTGATTAAATGTACTCCCACCAAAAGATAAATCTAGAAAAGTTAAGCTATTGTAATTCATCAAAAGAAGCAAACACCAGTTTCCATTGAAGTTTCATATCCATTAATGCTAAATTACTAAATTACAAGTAATAATTTGAAGTTCCAATAATACTAAATTACTAATCAGAACAAGTAAAAAAAAAGTAACAAATAAAAAAAAAACTACACAGAACAATAATCAACAGCCTTAATATTCATAAGTTCTGATAATCAAAAACAATATCCCTAATCAGAAGTTCTAATAAATTAAATCCTAAACTTCCATGGCATTCATAAATTAAAACAGTTAATTTCAAAATAAAATCTCCTACCTCAATTAGCCAAAACTTGGTAATTAAACGCAACAAATCATTCGTTTGTTTTTAATTCCTAGTAGCAACAACTTTCCTCTTGGAGCAGCAGCAACAATGATCTCAGCACCAATCATAATTGTTTAGGAGATAAATTAGCAACACTAGAATAAAATATGCTAACATAATTAGGACGAAAATATGACAGAGAAACAAAATGGTAACAAAGCAAGGAAGAAAATGTTACAGGTCTCATAAACGAAGGAATTGGAACCAGAACGGGAACAGTGCTACCGGCAACAATGGCAGTGACATCCCCTTTCAAGTTTCACGATGACAGAACGCTCCTTAGCAGCTAACTCCAGTGGCGACGACAATGGCTCCGGCGGCTAGCCCTAGCAACAGCAGTGGCAACTCCTCCCTCACCCCTCCATCACGTCTTTCACTCTCTCTGCTTCGTGCGATGGCGGCAGCTTTGGGCTCGACGGCGGCGCACGATGATGGCGATGCAACAGCCGCAGAGAGCTGGACGCGAACGGCCTCCCTCCAGCGGCGGCGACAGGACGCAGTCGGCCTCCCTCTTCTCGCGGACTCTCTCTCTTCGCGTCTTGACATCCTTTTCTCCACGGTTCCATTTCTGATGGCGATTCAGCAGCAGTGACCGACGGTAAAGCGCGACAGAGGTTGCTCGACGATCGCCAGTAGCGGCGCGGCCTCACCCCTTTCCTTTCCTTCTTCTTCCCCGCGACTCCCTCACTTCCTCGAGTCTCTCTATATGCCTGTGTCTGTGTATACACTTGTATTGGTTGTGTGTGTGGTGTGCTGTGAGTGTTAAAAAAGATAGGGTTAGAGATTGGGTAACTTAAATATTTTTAATAAAAATAAGGATAAGTGGTGTGCTGTGAATGTTAGAAAAAGATAGGGTTAGAGATTGAGTAACTTAAATATTTTTAATAAAAATAAGGATAAGTGGTGTGCTGTTTTAAATTATAAATAAAAATTATCCCGTTTAATATAAAAATATCTAAAAATTCATTTTGAATAAATATAATAAATCATAAATAATTTATTATTTAATTTTTAAAATATTTTTAAACTCAAAGTATCATTAATTTGACTTAAATATTTTTAGTAAAATAAATTTTTAAATATAAAATCTTAAATAAATATAATAAATCATAAATAACTTATTATGTTAATTTTTAAAAATTCAAAGTCTTACATTTAGTATCTTGAAACAAAATTTTTTATTAACTACAAAAAATCTTTGAATTTTGGGATAAATAAATAACTTGTTACAAAAATATTGTATTTTATGATAAGTTAATTTTTTGTTACAAAATATTTAGAGCTTTTGAAACAATAGATATTTTGTTACAAAATATTTTAAATTTTTGCAACAATATAATCTTTTGTTACAAAACATTATAACATTTTGTAACAAAACAACAATTCGATACTAAAGATAACATAATTTGTAACAAAAGAAATTAAGTTGTTACAAAATATTGAAATGTTTTGTAACAAATTTTCTTATTGTTACAAAAAACTATAATTTGTAACAATTTTAAATTTGATACAAATTTTTTGTTACAAATGTTTCATTTTCTTGTAGTGGATTGAAGGTGGAGCAAGGGTTTATGTCTTCTCCCCATTTCCCTTCTTTAATTTTCAGCGTGAGTGTGTTCTTGAGGGAGGGAGAGAGCTGAGCGTCATTTAATTAAATGAAGCTTGGTTGGGCCATGGGCCCAACTTGGGTCCGGTTGGTCCAGTTTGGCCCATTCGGCCCAATCTTGGGCCGATTTCTTTAAAATTGGTACAGAAATTCTCGTTTCGAATTTCTCTACTACATTAAACCATAAAAATCTCATTTCTCACTTTCTAGAATATATTTTAATCTATGGGTTAATTAGCCATAAATTAACCGGGTTTTACACTTGACTTTCCTCAATATTTAAAGGTTGACAAGGTAGGATTAACTCTTAATAATAGCCATATTTATAGTTAATGACAAAGATAGGAATCCTTGACTCTCAACCCTAACCAAGACCCTTTAAGCACTTGAATTTTACCTCTTTATTAGTTTATTTTTGTAAACATTTCTAGTTCAATTTAGTTACTTCTTAATGTAGTCGTTATTTTAATTATTGCTCCTTTAATTGCGTAATTGCATAATTGCGTTTAAATCCCGATTTTCGTAGCCAATGATGTGCATCTTATTGCAAGTCTAAAGGAGAAGATCTGGGATTAAAACTTTCGGTATTTGTTTTGAATTTGTGACATTTTCACTAAACTTTGATAGTGTTTGTTTTCGGTTTAGGACTATATCTACGACGCCTTTAAACTTTTAAACTTGTAAAATTTTAAATTGATCTTTAGCCCTCATCAATAATATAACATGTATTGTTCAACTTAAAGGTGGATATATTAAAGGTGACTGGACAAAACATATTTTCTCTAAATTCCTCTTCACTTATGATCTTTAAAATCAAATAATAATCTCGAGGATTTATTTACAAATTCACTTCTAAGATCCTCCTTAAAAAATTATTGGTATATCAAATTCACTTCTAAGATCCTCCTTGAAAGATTATTGGTATATCAAATTAGAATGTGATAATTTTAAAATTTTAAGTAATATCGTCAAGAGGAGATCAAAATTGTACATTTTTTTCTTCGTCAAGTTTTTGTTTTTATTGAGTTTTTTTTTTATAAGATTTTTAATGAGATAA
>NC_029785.2:73492829-73546179 GCF_000816755.2 Arachis ipaensis | reverse complement strand
TTTTTTTTTAATAAAATTTTTTAATAAAATTTTAATGAGGCATATCCTTATAGACATATAAAGAGAAGTGTTATGAAAGTCAATACCCCACATAAAAAATGTGGTCAATCTTAAAATTCAAACTATATATTAGTCGATCATGGAAATCAGATCATGTATCAATATCAAGTAAGGCTCCCTCAGAATTGTTGGTGTATGCCTATAAATCAGTATAGGCAAGGCATTGTATTATGATCCATTGATTTAGTGATCTAGTAATGTCAGTTTAATTATTTATGTTGTTAAAATGTAGATGAACTATCTTATCTTCTACCAAAATCTGTATCCACCAAAATTGTCCACTCCAAATGTTCCCTTGTTAAGATGTGCATGAACATAATGAAATGAGTCTTTTATTGACTATGACAGCAAAGATAGCTTGTATAATCTAATCCATACCCTTTGATGAAGAAGCTACCGTCAGGAATGACTCAGAAGGAAATGTTTCTAAACTAAAGAGAAGAGAATTGATGAATAAAAATGCACCTGCTAGTAACTTAATAAAAAGTAAAATAATTGAATCTGATCACTCGGACTACCATGAGATCACGCCGAAAATGTGCTTTAGTAAAGAATAACCTGTGGTTTACGCGGGATTAGTTAGCAGACGCGGATAAAGTAGCTCATTCAGAAGAGGATGAGTTCATGTTCTTTACTCCACTTTCAATGGAAAGGCAAAGTTTGGACAAGTCAGATTAGAGAAAGGACTGTTTTTCCCTCCAAGCATGCATTCAAAGAGATAGTAAAAGTGTACATTATCAAAAACGGGAGATTAATTGTGTACAAGAAAAATGATAAGATGATGGCAAAGGTAGTTTAATTTGTAAGTCAGACAATTGTGGTTTATGTATGCATCAATTAACAAGGTACAACAGTATTGATAAATCAAGAAGTTCAATGACAATTATGAGTGTGAGAGAGGAAGCTTGCAAATAGAGCTGCAAACACAAATTGGGCTATTGCAAAAGCATCCAACACTTAAGCATAGTGAGGTTTTTGGGTGGTTTAAATCCAAGTGTGCAGTAAAGATCCCTAGTGCAACAATAACAAAGCATGGGGTGCTATTAGAAAGATAGCGGATAGAGCTATGAAAGAGCGATATTAGATGGTTTAAGATTATGCAAATGAGCTTCTGAAGAGCAATCTAGGTTTAACAATTCAAGTTGGAGTACTTTCGATAACTGATAAACCACCAATATTTCACAGAATATATATATATAGAGAGAGAGATATGCTTTGATGGGTGTAAGAGGAGGCTCAAGGCTAGTTGTAAGTCTCTAACAGACTTAAATGGTGCATTCATGAAGACTTAATATAGAGATTAATTATTGTCAGCAATTAGACAAGATTTAAACAACCATATCTTTGTTATTGTATATGTCAAGATAAAATAAATTGAACGTAGTTTCTAGAGCTCATGCACCATGACCTGGGGAATTTTACAAGGAGAATGGGTGGTGTTTCATGTGAGATAGCCGAAAGGTATGTAAATACATAAGGAATATTTTAATTTAATGAAACTGGGATAATTGTGTCTAATCATTATTAATCATTATTTGGTATTGTAAATGTTGGAATTTTGTGTTTAACTATATTCTTGCAACTTGACTTTTTGTGATAATTTTATGTGAAATACTTAGTTTTTTGTGTATAACTTTATTTTGCAACTTATATAACCCCTCTTTTGCAACCAAAACTCTTCGGGTTGAATATATATAACCATTTATATTGGGAAGTTGTTAATGAAATTTTAGATTTAGTTATATAAATTGTTATTTATTTATTTATTTAAGGTTTATGAACTCTATTTTCATCTACATTCATGGTAAAAGTTCTATTTTCAGATACTAAAGAAAAGAGTTTGACATTATTCTTGCAAATATGATAAAAAGATTATTTTGATTTATTGTTTAAAACTGAAGGACTATTTTGATTAATTTAAGAAACTAACGGAATATTTTAATTATTATGGTATCATTTTTGTTAACATTAATTTGGCAATGGACGGAAAAACTATTTTAATTTACAATTTAAAGTTAATGGATCATTTTGATTAATTTAAAAATGAAGGGACTATTTTAGTTATCAAGTTAGAACTGAGGACAATTTAGTCCTTATTTGTCTATCGGAATCTTCCATTGCTACACCAAAAAAAAAGGTCTCAACAGAATCTCTTTCCCACCAATTTTCCTAAACCCAGCCTCCCATGCCCAATCATCAGCACGGTGCGTGGAGCAGCCAAGAATAACCATCGCTCCCCGAGTACGCAAAAGACGAGAACAAGTTCCAACTCCACCAAGATCATACCGGAGGATTTCATCCCTTAAACCATTAGGAATTATTGTAAGCATCATATAACATCCTTTTTAAGTCGCAGGTTGGTATCTCAAATGCAAATAATCTCCATTTTGGCTCCAACACTAGCAGATCTTATCCAGGGAGCAAACCAGAAACGGTCCTTAAGAGATTCTACATCCCAAACAAAACCATCTCTCAACTGAGCGGCAGCTTTAACAATGATTTCCAAATATGAGAAAGTTAGTCACTGAAGTATGTTGCAAAACCCATGAGTCGTGAAATATTTGTTTATCATTATTTGCAACCGCATTTTATTGCTTTTATTTCGGATGAATTCGACTCAGGTATAAATAAACGGTGGAAACTCACCTGCAATCGACTTCACAAGAAGTTACACGTGTTACCATATGGTTTAAAAAAAATCGATTTATTTTATACAAGTGGTTTTTTTAAAAAAAATCGGTTTGAGTAGAACAAATAACTAACTTTAAAATAATTTCAATTCTTTCTGCATGTTATTCCTAAATTCCTAATTGATGAATTTGGTACGCTCTTCTTCTTCATTCTTATTGATCAATTTTTCTTTAAATTTATCTTAAACTTTTATTTATTTAATTTTCATCAAATATATGTGTTACGTAGGTAACCTGAGATAAGTGGATTGGGTTTGAAGGATTGGCCCAAACGCTAGACGAAGGAGATGATCTCCGATTTGCTTAGTGTTTGGGAGCCACAGTCCGAGTTGCGTACGTGAGAAAATGTGGAGGTGGTACCTGCAAAGACACTCCGATGTTTAAGTTAGCAAGGGGGTAAGCAGGTTTAGAGAGTATTGAAACTTAATTTTATCTGAGTGTGTCAGTGTATTTTTTATAGGTAATGATCCAATAACCACCATTGGGGTAGTTCCACTTCTGAAGATGGATAACCGTCCCTTTATCTTAGGGTTGTTGAGATATCTCTTCTAGAAGTGGACGAGAGATTTTAGGGGGCAGTTACCTATTTGAATGAGCGTTATCTGCTAGCTCATGTCGAACCTGACCTCTTTGGGGAGGAGCTTATGTCGAACCTGGCCTCTTTTGAAGAGGTCGGGTAGGTGATAAAGGCTAACATTTGAATTGGGACTTTTGAGCTTACTTGGGCCTAGGTCATAATATTGGGTCAGTGTATGAACAATGCCCCTACTCGAGTCCGATCTCTTAGCTATGAGTTAGATTCGAGTTTTGATTGAACTCGGGTTCACTCAAGTCGGAAAACAACGTGATTTCAGTTTAAAACGTAACCGACGTGATTTTGAATTCCTCAACCATTGCGTCTAATCAAACGTCGCGTCCGTTTGGGATTTGGCATTTAAACGTGGGGGCAGTTACATTGGTAACGGTGCGTTTCTTTAATGACTGCGTCGTTTTACTGTTATGCCCCTGGTCTGTTATAAATACTTTTTCCTCTTCTTTCTTTATTTTCTTTCGTCTTCTCTTCGAAGTTTCTTTTCTGCTTTCTCACTTTTTTGCTAAAAAAAACTCCCTTTGGTCTTTCGTTTGCGGGTACCTCAGGTCGGCTACTAGAATCCCTCCATTTTCCAAAGAAGGTTAGTTCTTCTTGCCTTCTTTTACTGCCTTGGTTGCATTTTACTTGTACTGTACGATAGGAGGGGATTTTTGGGTATATTTTTTATGCATGCTTGTTAATGTAGTAATAAACTTTGGGATTTTCATATCCTTCTTTCAGAGAAGTTATTTCTTTTACTGTTTGCTGGCTGTTTTCTTTATTTGCTCTGGAAGGATTGCCTTGTTGTTAGAACCCTATTTTTTGATGGTTTCTTTTTTCTTTTGTGCTACATAGGTTTTACTGCTTTTATCTACGCTCCCTATTTTTGAAAATGTCTTCCCGTGTTCCTGATGCTTTGTCTGATGGGTAAATTCTTCCGTTTTATATGAGCATCCCTTAGTAGATGATATTTTTATAACTGAACTTAAGAAGTACCATAGGATTTGTAGTGTTGACGATGGCGAGCCCAAGTATGAATTAGTGGCCCCGGATCCTGAGGACCGGGTTTGTTGTGGGAGGATTGCTGATTTTGATTCTCATTTTTTCTTTATGTACGATTGTCTATTCACCCGCATAGGGGTTACTTTTCCTTTCTCCGACTTCGAGGTGGAGATATTGTCTCATTGCAGGGTAGCTCTTACCCAGCTTCATCCTAATTCTTGGGATTTCATTAAGATCTACCAAATTGTCATCCGAGAGCTGGATTTTCTGACCTCTTTAAAGATCTTTTTCTATCTCTTTCATCTGATAAAACCATTTAGTTATCAAAATAACAAGCAACAGTGGGTATCCTTCCGAGCTATTCAGGGTCGGAAGGTTTTTTTCAATCTTTGATGAGTCGTTTCATGACTTTAAAAACTTCTTCTTTAATATCCAGGCTGTAGAGGGCCATCACCCCTTTTTTCTTGAATGATAACAATGAACCCCGATTTTTCCTGTATTGGTTGGAGGCCTCCTCTGTAGAAAAATATAGTCTAACCGATTTGGATGAGGTAGAGGAGGCCATTGTTGAATTTTTTCGAGAGGCTTGGGGGCATGCTCCATACCTGGTTACCAAGATGTTCCATCTAGGCTCTCCGAGTTTTGTGCGGACCAAGCTAGGTAGATTTTTGGTTTTTGTCACCATTTGTGATATCCTCCGACTAGTATTTATATGGCTTGTATACTAATTATTTTTGGTCTTCCTTTCAGAAATGGTGAAGAGTGGATCAAGTGCTGCTTATCAAAAGGTGCAAGAGGTGAAGATGAAGGCCCGCGCCCGAGCTGATGCTGCGAAGGTCGGAGCTTCTGGTGCTCCTCCTCCTCCGCCTCAGGACTTGGGGACCTCTTTTTGTTCGGTTTTCATAAAACCTGCCTCTACTTCTCCTCTTCCTCCTCCTGCCCCCGTCCCCCCAGTCCGACTCTCTTTTGAGCCTGAAAAGAAGAAGCGTAAGACCTCGGAATCTGGTTCTTTCACTGCTGGGGAGGCCAATTTCGATGGTCTGAAGTTCGCAAGGAAGCACATCCTTTCTTTTAGCCAAATTTCCATGGATGATGCTTCCTTACGAAACCATCTTCAGATTCTAGCACAGGGGAGGAATTCGGACTGTCGGGGTCTGTACTGCCCTTCTTGATATACTCGACAAAACTCCCTTGAGTTCTTTTCAAAAATCCATAGAGGATCTACCTGGGAGGATTGTTCTATATCAAGAAGAGGAAAATAGGCTGCAGGGGGAGAATGTCTGGTTGAAGGAGGAGCTTGCCCAACTCTAAGAGAGGGAGAAAAAAGTGATGGGACATTGTGCCATGGCTGAGGGGTTGAAGGAGAAGCGGAGCAAAATTGTCCACTCCAAATGTTTCCTTGTTAAGATGTGCATGAACATAATGAAATGAGTCTTTTATTGACTATGACAACAAAGATAGCTTGTATAAGCTAATTCATACCCTTTGATGAAGAAGCTACCGTCAGCAATGACTCAGAAGTAAATCTTTCTAAACTAAAGAGAAGAGAATTGATGAATAAAAATGCACCTGCTAGTAACTTGATACGCAGAAAAATAGACTTCCGCGCAATAACTACCGACAAGTGTACCAGGTCGTATCAAGTAATAAAACTCACTAAAGACTGAGGTCGATCCCACGAGGATTAACGGATTAAGCAATCAATAGTTAATTGATTAGCCTAGTTAGACGATTCATTTTGGAGTGATAAGCAGCAGAAAACTAAATTGCATAAAAGTAAATAAAAGCAATAAAGTGCTTGTTCATACCCTGGGTCGAGCTGTACGACCTGGGCTGATTAAAGACAAGTCGACCGACCTCTTTAGGCCAGGACTATCCGACCTCTTCTCAAAGAGCTCGGCCAAATCACCAGGAAAGTCCAAAAAGGGCCCAAACAGAGGAACACGACCCAAATCTAAAGGCAGCCCAAGCCTAGAGAGAAAAGGGCGGTTCCCTTGAAGATAAGATGACTTCTCTCAAAGATAAGATAAGATAACTATCTTATCTCCAGAAAGGTCACTCCACACCATTATAAATACACTGGAGCATCTAGGTATAACTCATACTCTGATTCTACTAAAAACCTGCTTAAAGCCCATGCTAACTTAAGCATCAGAGTCTCTTGCAGGTACCACCACCCATGATCGTTCATCAGCATCATCAATAAGTCCAACAAGTCGGACACAACAGCTCCCACCAAGTACAGAAGATCTCGTCCGAGATTGACCAACAGTTTCAGATAACTCTCAGAACATTGGCGCCGTTGCCGGGGAACCTGGAAGTCATCCCACCATCATGGCGGACAACCTTGACAATGACCACGACTCTGATCTAGAAGACAGGACGCCGCACAAGAACGCAGACACTACACCAAAAGATACTTCTTAACCAAACAAAGACAAGAACTCGCTAAGTTCGGAAATCATGGAGGCACTTCAAGCTCAACAAGATTGCCTTAAACAGCTCGAAAAAGAGGCTGAGCATCAACGGGAAGCCGAGAGGGACCTACGAAGGGAAACCAGGCGACGCCGAGAATTAGAGGACAAGCTCCTAAAGCTTGAAGCTGGTCTCAAAACCAAGACTACCGGATCTGGTCATGAAGATAAGCCCCACAAAGGTCAAGACCCATTCACTAAAGAGATCATGAAAGCCAAAGTCCCAAAGGACTTCAAAGCTCCCGACATGATCCCATACGATGGCACATCAGATCCAAGCCATCGTCTCAGTAATTTCAGAAGCAGAATGTACTTCATCAACGCATCGGACGCTATTCGATGCAAAGCCTTCCCAACAACCCTAAAAAAAATAGCAATTAAGTGGTACGACAGTCTGCTCCCGAGATCCATCATAAATTTCGATGACCTAGCCAAGAAATTTCTTGCCAGGTTCTCCATCTAGAAGGACAAAACCAAACACACCCCAAGCTTATTAGGGATCAAGTAAGGAGATCAGAAAAGTCTTCACAATTATATGGATAGATTCAACAAAGCATGCTTGGACATACAAAGTCTGCCAACAGAAGCCGCCATTATGGTCCTCATCAATGGCCTACGAGAGGGACCTTTTAGTCACTCCATATCAAAGAAACATCACACATCTCTAAATGAAGTACAAGAATGAGAAGAGAAGTACATCAACATGGAGGAAAACTCTCGATTAGGAGAGACATCAAAATTCGGATTCTCCTACTCCTCCCGAGATAAGGAAAAAGAGTCCAAGAAAAAAGAAGACCAACACGGAGAGAAGATTAAGAAATACCACAATTACACCCCCTTCGGGTATCTCTTGTGGAAGTTTACCAAAAAGTATGCCACACTGAAAAGATCCCGCTACATCGAGCAATTAAAAGCAAGAAAGGAGGTAGAAATCGGACAGAATATTGTGAATACCATCGAATCTATGAACATCCCACCAACGAGTGCTTCGACTTGAAGAATGTCATAGAAAAATTGGTAAGAGAGGGGAGACTAGATTGGTACTTAGCCAGCAAAACAGATGAGCCCAGAAAAAGAACAAGAGACGAAAAAGTCAGACGAACTGAACGGCCACTTCGTACCCCAGAAACGCATGTCCACATGATACATGGAGGATTTTCAGGAGGAGGAATCTCCAAATCATCTCGCAAAAGACACCTTAAAGAAGTATATCAAGTAGAGGGAGGAAAAGAAACACTCGACCTCCCTACTATTACTTTCACTAAAGAGGATGCGGCTGGCATCATCTCGGGACATGACGATCCCATGGTCATCACTATCATATTGGCCAACGCTAACCTCCACCGCACACTGGTGGACCAAGGAAGCTCGGCTGATATATTGTTTAAAACTGCCTTCGACAAACTCGGCCTAGAGGAAAAAGAGCTCAAAGCATACCCTAACAACTTATTCGAACTAGGAGACACTCCAATCCAACCACTTGGATACATCTCACTACACACAACCTTTGGGAAAGGAAGCCGATCAAGGACACTCAACATAGACTACATCATGGTCGATGTGAGTTCAGCGTACAATGCCCTAATAGATCGGACAACGCTAAATCAGCTCGCCGCAGTAGTCTCAACTCCACATCTATGCATGAAGTTCCCAACTACAGAAGGAATCGCTACGATAAAAAGAGACCAGAAAACAGCGCGCCGCTGTTACAACGAAAGTCTAAACCTTAGAGGCAAAGGAGAAGAAATCCAAACCATCGAACTCGGGGGAATTCGAGGTCGGGAAGAACTTCGTCCACAACCTGAAGGTGAGATAGAAAAAATCCAGATTGGAGATGTCCCAGATAAAACAACCAATATTGGCGCAATCCTAAAAAGAGATGTAAAGGAGTCCCTGATACAATTCTTAAAATATAACGTCGATCTCTTCGCATGGAAGGCCGCAGACATGCCGGGCATAGACCCTAAACTAATGTGCCACAAACTGGCAGTATATCCAGGATCTCGGCCAATACAGCAAAGGCGTAGAAAGCTCGGACCAAAAAGATTCCAAGCTGTGGAAGAACAGATACAAGCTCTACTAGAGGCAGGATTCATAAGAGAACTCAAGTACCCACTATGGCTAGCCAACGTCGTCTTGGTGAAGAAATCAAATGGGAAGTGGCGGATGTGCACCGACTATACCGATCTCAACAAAGCTTGCCCAAAAGATCCCTATCCACTCCCAAGTATCGATGCCCTAGTGGATGCCTCCTCCGGATACAAATACCTCTCGTTTATGGACACTTATTCGGGATACAATCAAATCCCGTTGTATCCACATGATCAAGAAAAATCCTCATTCTTAACCCCAAAAGCAAACTACTGCTACGTCGTCATGCCATTCGGACTCAAAAACACAGGAGCCACGTATCAAAGACTAATGAACAAGGTCTTCGCAGACCATATTGGGAAACGTATGGAGGTATATGTGGACGACATGTTAGTAAAAATACAAAGCGATGAGTCATTACTATCCGACCTCGCCCAAGTGTTTAATACTATACGAAAGTATGGCATGCGACTTAATCCTGCGAAATGCACCTTCGCAGTAGAAGCCGGCAAATTCCTGGGTTTCATGCTCACACAAAAAGGAATAGAAGCAAACCCGGACAAGTGCCAGGCCATACTCGACATGAAAAGCCCGAACTGTGTCAAAGAGGTGCAACAACTCAATGAGCGACTGGCAACCTTGTCCAGATTTCTAGCCGGATCAGCCATAAGATCTCTCCCCTTCTACACCACACTAAGGAAGGGAAAGAAGTTTGAATGGACACCTGAGTGCAAACAAGCCTTCTAGGAGTTTAAAAAATTCCTGGGACAACCACCCATTCTCACCCGACCACGGGAAACAGAAGCACTCATACTATACCTTGCAGCAGGAAGTCGGGCAGTAGTTTCAGCACTAGTCAGGGAGGATGAAAGTGGACAACAACCTGTATACTTCATCAGCAAAGCACTACAAGGATCCGAGCTGAACTATCAAAAGATAGAAAAGTTCACCTACGCTCTCATACTAACTTCTCGATGACTTCGCCCACACTTTCAAGCTCACACCATCAAGGTTTGGACCAACCAACCCATGAAAAGTATTATACAGAAAACAGATTTAGCAGGAAGAATCCTACAATGGGCGGTCAAGTTGTCTGAATTTGACCTTTAATATGAAGCTCGGACAGCCATCAAATCCCAATATCTGGCCGATTTCATCGCAGAGTATACTGACACCCCTGAAATCCTTACAAATTGGAATCTTTACGTGGATGGCTCTTCAAATAAAACTGGGAGTAGAGCAGGTGTGATAATAGAAAGCAATCAGAGAATCCAAATCGAACTCTCCCTGAAGTTCGAGTTCCCTGCCTCCAATAACCAGGCTGAGTACGAGGCGTTATTGGTTGGTTTGTAGCTGGCTAAAGAAATGGGAGCCCAAAAACTTGTCATCTTCAGTGATTCACAAGTCGTTACCTCACAAATAGCATGGACCTACCAAGCTAAAGAACCTGCCATGAAAAAGTACCTGGACAAAACCAGGGAACAACTCGGACAATTCAAGGAATACGAGATCCGACATATACCTCAAGAACAGAATGCCCGAGCTGACGCACTCTCAAAATTAGCCAGCACCAAACCAGGGGGCAATAATAGAAGCCTCATCTAGGAAAAACTGCAAAACCCGTCAATCTTGGAAGAAGACAAAGTCCTAGCCATATCAGGTCAGGATCAAGGATGGACGACTCCCATAATCAGCTACCTCAAATCAGAGATACTCCCTACAGATAAAAAGGAGGCAAAGAGGTTAAAGTGGAAGGCACATTATTACACCATCATAAACAACACCATATACAAGAGAGGGATTTCGACGCCCCTACTAAAATGTGTACCAACCTCTAACACAAAAGAGGTCTTGGAAGAGATACACAGTGGCGCATGTGGCAATCATCTCGGAGCTCGAGCTCTTGCCAAGAAAGTACTCCGAACCGGATTCTTTTAGCCAACTTTGCAAAAAGAAGCCACCGAGTTCGTCAAGACATGTCCACCATGTCAAAAACATGCTAACTTCCATATCGCCCCACCAGAGGAGCTCATCAGCATAACATCACCTTGGCCATTTGCAAAGTGGGGACTCGATCTCCTCGGGCCCTTCCCTCAAGGATCGGGACAGGTCAAGTTCCTCATCGTTGGGGTAGATTATTTCACAAAATGGATTGAAGCAGAGCCCCTAGCCAATGCTACCGTACAAAGAAGTCAGAAATTCTTATATAAAAACATTGTCACAAGGTTTGGGGTTCCTTACTCCATTACCACGGATAATGGCACTCAATTTACAGACACAGGCTTTAGAAAGTTGGTAGCTGACTTGAAAATAAAGTACCAATTTACATCCGTAGAACACCCACGAGCTAATGGACAAGCAGAAGCAGCTAACAAAGTCATATTGGCTGGGTTAAAACAGAGATTACAGGATACAAAGGGAGCCTGGGCTGAA
Organism: Arachis ipaensis; assembly: GCF_000816755.2. NCBI lineage: Eukaryota > Viridiplantae > Streptophyta > Magnoliopsida > Fabales > Fabaceae > Arachis > Arachis ipaensis. The sequence continues at coordinate 73,534,858 of NC_029785.2, read as the reverse complement.
GAGCTCCCACAAGTCCTATGGACATATCGGACAACTCCTCATTCCACCACAAAGGAATCATCCTTTCGATTGGCTTACGGAGTGGAGGCAATGATCCCAGTAGAAATCAAAGAAGGATCCCCCAGAAGATCTACTACAATGAAGAGGCCAACTCCTAACTCCAGAGGGAAGAGGTCGACCTACTTCCAGAAATCCGAGAAAGAGCTCGAATCAGGAAGGAGGCATTAAAACGCTGAATAGCCTCAAGATACAATCGAAAGGTAGTACAGCAAATCTTTGACAACAACGACCTCATCCTAATCCAAAATGATATCGACACAAGTTGACTCAGAGAGAGAAAGCTAGTGGCTAACTGGAAAGGACCTTACCAAGTCACAGAAGTACTGGGAAAAGGCTACTACAAAGTATCTGAACTCGAGGGACGAGAGCTACCAAGGTCATGGCACGCCTGCAACCTAAGAAGGTATTATAGTTAGGAGGTAATAAAAAGATCTTAGGTCGGAAAGTGCACTCTTTTTCCTGAAAAGGTTTTTTAATGAGGCACCAAGCCAAGATCTGCAAAATTACCTGACTCAGAAGGGTAAGCACCCACATGTATATATACTTTTTGCCTACATGTCTATTTTTCTACTTGAATAAAGCTTTTCAGATTCCCTACAAAATCCCACTATCAAGACACATTAATCTGAACGCAAAAAGTTCATCGCCCGATTCTAAAGCTACAGATCGGCAAGGTGAAATCCAAATTCATCGTCTGATCACGATGAAAACTGAATTCATCGTCTGATTTCAACGAAGGTTGGCAAGGCGAACACGCCGCCCGATTTCTATAAAATTGGCAAGATGAAAATGCGATAAAAACAGATTAATGCCAAAAGTTATAAAAAGTAACCCATAAAAAGGGATTACTAGAAATAACTTGGCCCGAGCCGACGTGAAGAAGTCGGACGAAAACCACAAAAGTTATAAAAAAGTGATCCATAGAAAGAGACCTAACAAGGTCTTAGAAAAAATGGATTGCTAAAAATAACTTAGGATGGACCGACATAAAGAAGTCGGACCAGCCTGATCAAAGCGACCAAAAGTTATAAAGTAAGCCATAGAAAAGAGGCATGGCCAGCCCTGAAAATGGATAAATAGAAATAACTTAGAAGGGACCGACATGAATAAGTCGGCCCAAGCTAACTAAATCTGCAAAGTTATAAAAGGTAATCCATAAGAAGAGACCTGGCAAGGTCCAACTAAAAAATGGATTACCAGAAATAACTTAGAAGGGACCGACATGAAGAAGCCGGACGAAACAAATTAAAGCAACAGAGTTATAAAAAGTAAATCCCAAGGGATTACTAAAAATAATTCGCAAAGACTAAACGAAAGAAGTCGACGACAGAAGGCGTGCGCTATAAGGGACTTAAGCCGGACCCAAAAAGCCATGACCTCGATAAAATCAATCTACAAGTATTCTATCAAAGAATGCAAAGAAGAATAGTTGAACAAAGCTAAGCTTCGACTAAAGCAGGAAATAAAGCACAAAGGCAATCAAAAGAGGTCGAACAGCAAGACTCCAACACTCTAAGGATTCCTGAAAGTGTCAAAAAGCTGCAGACAACCATATCATGAAGAAACAAAGCTGCTATAAATCAAAAGGCCACCTGAAAAGGCGACCTCAAGAGTTAAAAAGGCATTTGTTTTTCTAAATAAAGTTGCTAAGAAAAGCAACTAAAATATCCAAGTCAAAAGACAAGTTATAGAAATAAAGAGTTCAAAAGCCCATAGACCGGGCCGTACAAGATACATCAAAGAAAACTACAAAGGGTTCAAGGATTCTCTAGTGGCGGCATCTTGAGGTGAAGGAGGACGAGTCTGGAGGGGGACAGCTTCTACAGTCCCATCCACTCGATTCAGAATCTGGACATCAGAATCCGACTCAGGGTTGTCGACCTCAGCTGCTTGAGTCGAAGAAGTCAGGGCAACAGAAGCCTTGGTGGATAGCACAGGAGGGGGATCTGCATCATCGTCATCTTCATCCGGGGCAGGGATGATCTTCCCATTTTCCACAATGTTATCTAAGCTGAAGAGAGACAGTTCGAGCTCGGGAGCAAGAACTCGGACCTGATCCTTCAAATTCTCATAAGCAGCAGTCACACTACCCATGAGATGGCCCTGAAGCTCGGCATAGTCAGCTCGAGAAGATTCCATCCTCTACCTAAGCTCCATCATCTCACCATAAGTCAGGACATAGCTTTCCTTATGCTTTAGCGCCATCTCCTCAGCCAGATTTGCAGAAGCCGCCGCAGCAGTAGCTCGAATCCTCTCACCTTCCAATTCTTTTTCCAGCTTCGCCACCTTCACCTCAAGCTCCTCCTTCAATCCCTTGATCCTATCAAATTCTGATTTGGCCTCCTCCATAAAAGCCTTTGTTGCATGAATGGGAAGGTCCTGAGCAGTTCGGAATAAAGCTGCTCCCATGTGTTCCATCTTAATACTGCTTCGAGTAATAAAGTCCAAATGACGAAGAATGGATACATGGTCAGTAGGAACAACACCGTAAGGAGCAATTTATTGGTCAACAAACACAACAGCATCAAAGTCAGAGGCATCTAAATTAAAAGGCTCAGCAGTCTTCTGTCTTTTTAGAGGAGGCCCGGCAGTGGGAGAAGAGGTAGTAGTAGAAGTTTGGGGAGGATCAACCAAATGGACCTGAGGAGTAGGAATCATCCTCCTCGGCCTAGCAGTGCTCAAGACAAGCTTCTTAAGAGGAACCTGAGAAGATCCTTCCCCAGCAGCCTTAGCCGAGATGTGTTTGGCTGCTGTAGCTTTTCTCGCCTTTTTAAAGGCCTTCATAGAATCATTATTTTTAACCATCTCTGAAAAACACAGCAAAACAAGTTACAAAACTGGAAGAAATAGAAACAAAAAGCAAGCAAATAAAGCAAAAAGAAGTCGACCACTACCCAGCTTAGCTCGGACAAGGGAAGGGTCTCCTAAGAATCTCTTTGTGTCGAGATACGGAGGTTGCCCCCAAATCCCCTCCAACAAATTCACAAAAGCCTGCTCGACCTCTTCAAGTATCTCCCACGTATATCAAGATACTACAACATTCTTTTGCCAACATAAGGGGAAGGCAGGTTCATTATTCGACTCCAAGAAAAATGGTCGAGCTCCCTCAACAGCTCGGACCTTAAAAAAGTAGTTCTTAAAATCCCTAAAAGACTCATCGTACATAGAAAACACTTTGTGTCCTTGGGAAGACCTGAAAGAAATCCAAGAAGCTTTCTTTTTGGTAGTCCCAGGTTTGGTCAAGACAAAGTGGTAAAGAAAGAGATTTTGAGAAGGTTTGACATCCAATTCTTGGCAAAGCAACTGAAAGATCATGATAAAGCCCCAGGAGTTCGGATGGAGCTGGGATGGAGCTACATTACACGACCACAACAAGTCGGTCTCAAAGGAGGTAAAAGGAAGGGTGATGTTCATTTGGCTGAAAAAGTAGCCGTAAGCATAAAAGAATGGGCGTTCCCCCTGGGTCAGAGAAGGAAAGCAAACCCTTTCATCGGAGTCAGGCGCTATCAATTCGTAGTTCTTCTCCTGATCCCTACTACTACAGATCCGGTGATGTTTTCTAAGCTCCACCATATACTCAGAATTAGCTACTGAAACACACATCAGGACGAGGGACTCCAGCCAGTCAAACATGCCCTCGGGGACTTTGGAGGATGTCTCGACAATATTTTTGCGAGAAGACATGGTCAACTAAGTCCAACAGTAAGAAAAAGGAAAATGGGTTACTAATAAAACAACTCAGGCAAGGCAAAGAAAGCAACTCGGACTAAAAGCACGCAAATGTTAAGAAGCCAGATACAACAGCAAAAGGAAACCCTAGGAATCACACCAAAGATCCAGGGGCATCCTTTAGAGGCAGTTACGGTATAAGGACTCAGGAAAAATCTACAAGCCTACATATCGACACCTCCTAACAAGAAAATAACCCTCTTTCAACAAAGCAACACTCCGAAAGGAAAATCACAAACCAGAAAGTCATCATCGTAGCCTTTTTTCTATTAGCAAAGGGAACTATCAATGCATCAAACATGCCAAAGGAAAATCATCAAAGACGCAACCTTTTTTCAAGAATCAAACAGTTCATTGCCCCAAAACTTCAAATGCGAGGACACAATCAGAAGCAATAGCAACATTCAAAGCCCTAGAAGCATCAGCTAGCAGGAAATGAGAAAAGGTGTATATAAAAATTGAAGAAACCTTAGAACAATGCATATCACAGAAACAATCAGACACAGTAGACAAAGAAAGATTCAAAACTCTCCAACGCGGAGGCAAGCAAAGATCAAAATTTCTTAAATCAAGGCATCAAAAATACATTGCATGAAAAGAATAAAGACAAAGAAAGAGGCCAACCTGTGAAGAAGACGATGAAATGTCAGAGCAAAAGGCGAGCACCTCCAAACGACCACTTCCAAAAAGCAAGAAAAGTACGAAGACGTGAAAAGCTTGGGAACAGTAGAGTGAAGAGTCACAGACGAAACAGAAGAGCAAAAAGAAAAGGGGAGAGTTATGGCAAGCACGGAGAAAAGAAACTGAAGGGATGGCACATTGAAATTTCAAAATTTAAAATGAGAAAAGAGGGAAGCGGCAAAAAAGGAAGTTAATGAAATCCTTAAAAGCCTTTGCACGTTCCCTAGGAAAAGCACAACGCACAAGACAGTTAAAAGGAGTGAGAAAATGTTCTGCATTTAAAACCACTGAAGGGAAAATGCTACCTAGCAAAGACCAACCAAAAGTGCTCGAGCTCGGCTTCTCCGGAAAGGATCAAAGTCTAAGGGACTCGACCTTAAAAAAGACCGAGCTCAAGCAAGGACACTGTTCATACCCTGGGTCGAGCTGTACAACTCGAGCTGATTAAAGACAAGTCGACCGACCTCTTCAGGTCAGGACTATCTGAACTCTTCTCAAAGAGCTCGGCCAAATCACCAGGAAAGCCCAAAAAGGGCCCAAATAGAGGAACACGACCCAAATCCAAAGGCAGCCCAAGCCTAGAGAGATAAGGGCGGTTCCCTTGAAGATAAGATGACTTCACTCAAAGATAAGATAAGATAACTATCTTATCTCTAGAAAGGTCACTCCACACCATTATAAATATACTGGAGCACCCAGGTATAATGCATACTCTGATTCTACTAAAAACCTGCTTAAAGCCCATGCTAACTTAAGCATCGGAGTCTCTTGCAGGTACCACCACCCTCTGGTGACGAAGGATCAGCATCATCAACAAGTCCAACAAGTCGGACACAACAGCTCCGACCAAGTACAGAAGATCTCGTCCGAGATTGATGCACCACTATTTCGTGGTACATCTTGTGCTTAATTGAGTGGATTTTATCCACTATTCTCACACTTGTTCATGTAAATTACATGTTTTATATTTTCCTTCCTAATCTTTGTGCTATGATTGAAAACATGCTTCTTTGGCCTTATTTTATCTAATATTAATCCTCTCTTATTACCATTCGATACCGTGATATGTGCATTAAGTGATTTCAGGGATTACATGGCAGGAATGGCTTAGAGGATGGAAAGGAAGTATGCAAAAGTGGAAGGAATACAAGAAACTGAAGGAACTGCTAAAGCTGTCTAGCCTGACCTCTTGGTACTAAATCGACCATAACTTGAGCTACAAAGGTCTAAATGATGCAGTTCTAATTGCGTTGGAAAGCTAACATCTGGGGCTTCGCAACGATATATAATTTGACATAGCTTTGATTAAGAGATCCAAGAGATATTCATTCTAGCTTGTTCGCATGTAGAACGGAAGTGTTTGTCAGGCACGCGTTCATAAGGGAGAATGATGATGAGCGTCACATAATCATCACATTCATCATGTTCTTGGGTACGAATGGATATCTTAGAATTTGAATAAGTTAAATTGAATAGAAAGACAGTAGTACTTTGCATTAATATTTGAGGAACAGTAGAGCTCCACACCTTAATCTATGGAGTGTAGAAACACCGTTGAAAATACATAAGTGAAAGGTTCAGGCATGGCTGAGAGGCCAGCCCTCAAACGTGATCTAAGATAGCATACAACTGATCAAAGATGTCTAATACAATAGTAAAAAGTCCTATTTATAATAAACTAGCTACTGGGGTTTACAGAAGTAAGTAGTTGATGCATAAATCCACTTCCGGGGTCCACTTGGTGTGTGCTTGGGCTGAGCTTGAAGTCTACACGTGGAGAGGTCATTCTTGGAGTTGAACGCCAGCTTTTGTGCCAGTTTGGGTGTTGAACTCCACTTTGCAGCTTGTTTCTGGCGCTGGACGCCAGAATTGGGCAGAGAGCTGGCGTTGAATGCCAGTTTGCGTCGTCTAAACTTGGGCAAATTATGGACTATTATATATTGCTGGAAAGCCCTGGATGTATACTTTCCAACACAATTTGAAGCGCGCAATTTTGAGTTCTGTAGCTCCAGAAAATCCATTTTGAGTGCAGGGAGGTCAGAATCCAACAGCATCAGCAGTCCTTCTTCAACCTCTGAATCTGATTTTTAGCTCAAGTCCCTCAATTTCAGCCAGAAAATACTTGAAATCACAGAAAAACACACAAACTCATAGTAAAGTCCAGAAATGTGAATTTAACATAAAAACTAATGAAAACATCCCTAAAAGTAACCAGATTCTACTAAAAACATTCTAAAAACAATGCCAAAAAGCATATAAATTATCCGCTCATCACAACACCAAACTTAAATTGTTGCTTGTCCCCAAGCAACTGAAAATCAAATAGGATAAAGAGAAGAGAATATACTATAAATTCCAAACTATCAATGAAACATAGCTCCAATCAAATGAGCGGGACTTATAGCTTTTTGCCTCTTGAATAGTTTTGGCATCTCACTTTATCCATTGAGGTTCAGAATGATTGGCATCTATAGGAACTCAGAGTTCAGATAGTGTTATTGATTCTCCTAGTTCAGTATGATGATTCTTGAACACAACTTCTTTATGAGTCTTGGCCGTGGCCCTAAGCACTTTGTTTTCCAGTATTACCACCGGATACATAAATGCCACAGACGCATAATTGGGTGAACCTTTTCAGATTGTGACTCAGCTTTGCTAAAGTCCCCAATTAGAGGTGTCCAGGGTTCTTAAGCACACTCTTTTTTTTGCTATGGACCTTGACTTTAACCGCTCAGTCTCAAGTTTTCACTTGACACCTACACGCCACAAGCACATGGTTAGGGACAACTTGGTTTAGCCGCTTAGACCAGGATTTTATTCCTTTAGGCCCTCCTATCCACTGATGCTCAAAGCCTTGGGATCCTTTTTATTTGCCCTTGCCTTTTGGTTTTAAGGGTTATTGGCTTTTTGCTCTTGCCTCTTGGTTTTAAGAGCTTTTGGCTTTTTCTGCTTGCTTTTGCTCTCTTTTCTTTTTTTTTTCTTTCGCCTATTTTTTTTTCTCTGCAAGCTTTGTTCTTTGCTGCTTTTTCTTGCTTCAAGAATTATTTTTATGATTTTTTAGATTATCAAACAACATGTCTCCTTGTCATCATTCTTTCAAGAGCCAACATATTTAACATTCTTAAACAACAACTTCAAAAGACATATGCACTGTTCAAGCATTCATTTAGAAAACAAGAAGCATTGTCACCACATCAATATAATTAAACTAAGTTCAAGGATAAATTCGAAACTCATGTACTTCTTGTTCTTTTGAATTAAAACATTTTTCATTTAAGAGAGGTGATGGATTCATAGGACATTCATAACTTTAAGACAAAGTTACTAACTACTAATGATCATGTAATGAAGACACAAACATAGATAAGTACTTAACATAGAGAAAATGAAAAACAAAGAATGTAAGAACAAGGAATGAGTCCACCTTAGTGATGGTGGCGTTTCCTTCTCGAGGAACCAATGATGTCCTTGAGCTCTTCTATGTCTCTTCGTTGTCTTTGTTGCTCCTCCCTCGTTGCTTTTTGATCTTCTCTTATTTCATGAAGGATGATGGAGTGCTCTTGATGTTCCATCCTTAGTTGTCCCATGTTGGAACTTAATTCTCCTAGGGAGGTGTTGATTTGCTCCCAATAGTTTTGTGGAGGAAAATGCATATGAGGCATCTCCGGGATCTCATGGTAATGAGCTTCTTGCGCCTCTTGAGCTCCATGAATGGGCTCTCTCGCTTGCTCCATCTTTTTCTTAGTGATGGGCTTCTCTTCCTCAATGTGAATGTCTCCTTCTATGAAAGCTCCAGCTGAGTAACATAGATGGCAGATAAGATGAGGAAAAGCTAGCCTTGCCCCAGTAGAGGGCTTTTCGGCTATTTTGTAGAGTTCAAGGGAGATGACTTCATGAACCTCTACTTCTTCTCCAATCATGATGCTATGGATCATGATGGCCCGATCCAAAGTAACTTTAGATCGGTTGCTAGTGGGGATGATGGAGCGTTGGATGAACTCCAACCATCCTCTAGCCACAGGCTTGAGGTCCAATCTTCTTAGTTGAACCGGCTTGCCTTTGGAGTCAATCTTCCATTGAGCTCCTTCCACACATATGTCCATGAGGCTTTGGAGATGAATCTTTCCATCTCCCATGACTCGGAGGTGGAAGCTTTTGTCTTCCCTTTTTCTTTTCTAGAGGATTCTCCGGTCTTAGGTGCCATCAATGGTAATGGAAAAACAAAAAGCTTATGCTTTTACCACACCAAACTTAGAATATTGCTTTCCCTCGAGCAAGAGAAGAAAGAATAGATGAAGAAGAAGAAGAAAATATGGAGGAGAAGAGGGAGAGTGTATTCGGCCAAGAAGGGGAAGAGAGGGTTGTAGTGTGTGAAAATGAGGAAGAATGGAGGGCTTTATATAGGGAAGGGAGGGGGGGTAAGGTTCGGCCATTTAGGGTGGATTGGGTGGGAAATTGATTTTGAATTTTGAAGGTAGGTGGAGTTTATGAGGTAGGTTTATGGGGAAGAGTGGGTGGATGTGAGTGGTGAAGGGTTAATAGGGAAGAGAGATGGAGGTGATTGGTGAAGAGTTTTGGGGAAGAGTGTTTATGGGATTGTGTGAAAGAGGGGTGAGAAGAAGTGAGTGGAGGTAGGTGGGGATCCTGTGGGGTCCACAGATTCTGAGGTGATCCTGTGGGGTCCATAGATCCTGAGGTGTTCAAGGATTTACAACCTTGCACCAAATTAGGCATGTAAAATGCCCTTGCACACAACGCTGGGCGTTCAGCGCCAGGTTGGTGCCCATTTTGGGCGTTCAACGCCCAATTGTTGCCCATTTCTGGCATTGAACGCCAGAACCATGCTTGTTCTGGGCGTTCAGCGCCAGCTCCTCTCCAGGGTGCAATTCTGGCATTCAGCACCCAGATGCTGCCCATTTTGGGCGTTCAACGCCCAGATACTGCCCATTTATGGCGTTCAGCGCCAGAACCATGCTCTGTTCTGGTGTTGAACGCCAGGCAGGTGCTTCCTCCAGGGTGTGATTTTTCTTTCGCTATTTTTGATTCTGTTTCTAAATTTTTCGTTTATTTTGTGACTCCACATGATCATGAACCTAAGAAAACATGAAAAATAAAAATAAAATTAGATAAATAAACATTGGATTGCCTCCCAACAAGCGCTTCTTTAATGTCAATAGCTTGACAAAGGGCTCTCAGGGAGCCTCACAGATGTGCAGAGCTTTGTTGAGACCTCCCAACACCAAACTTAGAGTTTAGATATGGGGGTTTGACACCAAACTTAGAGTTTGGTTGTGGCCTCCCAATACCAAACTTAGAGTTTGACTGTGGGGGCTTTGGTTGACTCTGCTTTGAGAGAAGCTTTTTCTGCTTCCTCTCCATGGATGCAGAGAGAGATCCTTGAGTTGTAAACACAAGGTTGTCCTTATTTAATTGAAGGATCTCTCCCAAGTCTCAATGCCAAATAATTTGGCATTCAGCTTCATGATTGCACCAAGGAACTTGGCAGCTTGCTCTTCAGTGACATCCTCATTCTCTTCAGAAGAGGAATACTCAACAGAGCTCATGAAGGGCATAAGGAGGTTCAATGGAATCTCTATGGTCTCTAGATGAGCCTCAGATTCCTTTGGTTCCTCAGAGGGAAACTCCTTATTGATCACTGGACGTCCCAGGAGGTCTTCCTCCTTGGGATTCACGTCCTTCTCCTCTCTTATGGGTTCGGCCATGGTGATTAATTCAATGGCCTTGCACTCTCCTTTTGGATTCTCTTTTGTATTGCTTGGGAGAGTACTAGGAGGGATTTCAGTGATCCTTTTACTCAGCTGGCCTACTTGTGCTTCCAAATTTCTAATGGAAGACCTTGTTTCATTCATGAAACTCACAGTGGCCTTAGATAAATCGGAGACTAAGTTTGCTAAGCTAGATGGATTCTGCTCAGAATTCTCTGTCTGTTGCTGAGTGGATGATGGAAAAGGCTTGCTATTGCTAAACCTGTTTCTTCCACCATTATTAAAGCCTTGTTGGGGCCTTTGATCCTTCCATGAGAGATTTGGATGATTTCTCCATGATGGATTATAGGTGTTTCCATATGGTTCACCCATGTAATTTACCTCTGCTATTGCAGGGTTCTCAGGATCATAAGCTTCTTCTTCATAAGAAGCCTCTTGAGTACTGTTGGATGCAGCTTACATTCCACTCAGACTCTGAGAAATCATATTGACTTGCTGAGTCAATATTTTATTCTGAGCCAGTATGGCATTCAGAGTATCAATTTCAAGTACTCCCTTCTTCATAGGCGTTCCATTACTCACAGGATTTCTTTCAGAAGTGTACATGAACTGGTTATTAGCAACCATGTCAATGAGTTCTTGAGCTTCTGCAGGCGTTTTCTTTAGGTGGATGGATCCACCTGCAGAAATATCCAATGACATCTTTGATAGCTCAAATAAACCATCATAGAATATATCCAGGATGGTCCATTCTGAAAGCATGTCAGAAGGACACTTTTTGGTCAACAGTTTGTATCTTTCCCAAGCTTCATAGAGGGATTCACCATCTTTTTGTTTGATGGTTTGAACATCCACTCTAAGCTTGCTCAGCTTTTGAGGAGGAAAGAACTTGGCTAAGAAAGCCGTGACCAGCTTATCCCAAGAGTTCAGGCTATCTTTGGGTTGAGAGTCCAACCACACTCTAGCTCTGTCTCTTACAGCAAAAGGGAAAACATGAGCCTGTAGACTTCAGGATCTACTCCATTAGTCTTAACAGTATCACAGATCTGCAAGAATTCAGTTAAGAACTGAAAAGGATCTTCAGATGGAAGTCCATGAAACTTACAGTTCTGCTGCATCAGAGAAACTAGCTGAGGTTTCAGCTCAAAATTGTTTGCTCCAATGGTAGGGATAGAGATGCTTCTTCCATGTAAATTGGAATTAGGTGCAGTAAAGTCACCAAGCATTCTCCTTGCATTATTGTTATTGGGTTCGGCTGCCATCTCCTTTACTTGTTCAAAATTTTCAATAAGGTTGTCTCTGGATTGTTGTAATTTAGCTTCTCTTAGTTTCCTCTTCAGAGTCCTTTTAGGTTCTGGATCAGCTTCAACAAGAATGCCTTTTTCTTTGTTCCTGCTCATAAGAAAGAGAAGAGAACAAGAAAAGAAGAGGAATCCTCTTTGTCACAGTAAAGAGGTTCCTTATTGTTAGTAGAAGAAGAAAAGAAGAAAAAATTCGACCACAGATAGAAGAGGGGGTTCGAATTTGGTGAGTGATGTGAGGAAGAGGTGTTAGTAGATGAATAAATAAATAGAATGAGATGAAAGAGGGAGAATTTTGAAAATAATTTTTGAAAAAGAGTTAGTGATTTTCGAAAATGGTTTTTAAAAAAGGTTAGTAATTTTTCGAAAATAAAATAAAATAAAAAATAAAAAATTAAAATAATTAGTTAATTAAAAAGAATTTTTGAAAAAGAGGGAGATATTTTCGAAAATTAGAAAGAGAGAAAGTTAGTTAGGTAGTTTTGAAAAAGATAAGAAACAAACAAAAAGTTAGTTAGTTAGTTGAAACAAATTTTGAAAAGATAAGAAGTTAGGAAGTTAGAAAAGATATTTTGAAATCAAATTTTTTAAAAAGATAAGATAAGAAGATATTTTTGAAAAGATATGATTGAAATTAGTTTTGAAAAAGATTTGATTTTTGAAAAAGATTTTGAAAAAGATAAGATTTTTAAATTGAAAATTTGATTTGACTCATAAAAACAACTAGATTTTTTAAAATTTTTGAAAAAGTCAAATCTAATTTTCGAAATTTTTGAGAGAGAAAAAGGGAAAGATATTTTTTTATTTTTGAATTTTTAATGATGAGAGGGAAAAACATGAAAAAGACTCAATGCATGAAAATTTTGGATCAAAACAATGAATGCATGCAAGAATGCTATGAATGTCAAGATGAACACCAAGAACACTTTGAATGTCAAGATGAACATCAATAACTTATTTTTGAAAAATTTTTAATGCAAAGAAAACATGCAAGACACCAAACTTAGAATTCTTTAATGCTTAGACACTAAGAATTCAAGAATGCATATGAAAAACAAGAAAAGACACAAAACATGCAAATGCAAAGATCAAACAAGAAGACTTACCAAGAACAACTTGAAGATCATGAAGAACACTATGAATGCATGAATTTTTTTCGAAAAATGCAAGATGAACATGCAATTGACACCAAACTTATAACATGACTCAAGACTCAAACAAGAACACAAAAATGTTTTTGATTTTTATGATTTTCTAAAATTTTTTTGGTTTTTTTTATATTTTTTTCGAAAATTATTATGAAAAATAAAAATAAGGATTCCAAAATTTTTAATATGAATTCCAGAAATCTTATGCTCTTTAGTCTAAAGCTCCAATCAAAGGGTTAGGCATGGCTTAATAGCCAGCCAAGCTTTAGTATGTAAATCAGGAACAGCAGCAGGTGGATTAGCAACAACTAGCTTGCTCTTGATAATAAATTGGAAGCCTCAGTCCAAATGAATTTAGACATGGCTTTAAAGCCAGCCAGGCTTTACATGCTTCATGAAACACTAGAATTCATTCTTTAAAAATTCTGAAGAAAAATATATTTTTGAAAACTTTTTTTTTCTTTTTTTCGAAAACAGGTGAGAAAATTTTGAAATATTTTTGAAAAAATTTTTTTTGAAAAGAAAACGAAAAGAAAGTTACCCAATCTGAGCAACAGGATGAACCGTCAGTTGTCCAAACTCGAACAATCCCCGGCAACGGCGCCAAAAACTTGGTGCACGAAATTGTGATCTCTGGTAATGGCTCCAAAAACTCTCAATTCATAATTTGTCACAACTTCGATACAACTAACCAGCAAGTGCACTGGGTCGTCCAAGTAATAAACCTTACGTGAGTAAGGGTCGATCCCACGGAGATTGTTGGTATGAAGCAAGCTATGGTCACCTTATAAATCTCAGTCAGGCGGATAATAATTGATTATGGAGTTTTCGAAATTAATACTAAAATAAGGATAGAAATACTTATGTAATTCATTGGTGAGAATTTCAGATAAGAATACGGAGATGCTTTTGTCCCTCTGAACCTCTGCTTTCCCGCTGTCTTCATCCAATCAGTCTTACTCCTTTCCATGGCTGGCTTTATGCAAGGGCATCACCGTTGTCAGTGGCTACATCCCCTCCTCTCAGTGAAAAATATGCTCACATGCTCTGTCACAGCACGGCTAATCATCTGTCGGTTCTCGATCATGCTGGAATAGGATTTACTATCCTTTTGCGTCTGTCACTATGCCCAGCACTCACGAGTTTGAAGTACGTCACAGCCATCCCTTCCCGGATCCTACTCGGAATACCACATAAAAGGTTTAGACTTTCCGGACCTCAGGAATGGCCATCCATGGGTTCTAACTTATACCACGAAGATCCTGATTAAGAGATCCAAGAGATATTCATTCTAGCTTGTTCGCATGTAGAATGGAAGTGTTTGTCAGGCACGCGTTCATAAGGGAGAATGATGATGAGCGTCACATAATCATCACATTCATCATGTTCTTGGGTGCGAATGGATATCTTAGAGGTGAAATAAGATGAATTGAATAGAAAACAGTAGTACTTTGCATTAATCTTTGAGGAACAGCAGAGCTCCACACCTTAATCTATGGAGTGTAGAAACTCTACCGTTGAAAATACATAAGTGAAAGGTTCAGGCATGGCCGAGAGGCCAGCCCTCAAACGTGATCTAAGATAGCATACAACTGATCAAAGATGTCTAATACAATAGTAAAAAGTCCTATTTATAATAAACTAGCTACTAGGGTTTACAAAAGTAAGTAGTTGATGCATAAATCCACTTCTGGGGCCCACTTGGTGTGTGCTTGGGCTGAGCTTGAAGTCTACACGTGGAGAGGTCATTCTTGGAGTTGAACGCCAGATTTTGTGCCAGTTTGGGCGTTGAACTCCACTTTGCTGCTTGTTTCTGGCGCTGGACGCCAGAATTGGGCAGAGAGCTGGCGTTGAATGCCAATTTGCGTCATCTAAACTTGGGCAAAGTATGGACTATTATATTTTGCTAGAAAGCCCTGGATGTATACTTTCCAACGCAATTGGAAGCGCGCCATTTTGAGTTCTGTAGCTCCAGAAAATCCATTTTGAGTGCAGGGAGGTCAGAATCCAACAGCATCAGCAGTCCTTCTTCAACCTCTGAATCTGATTTTTGGCTCAAGTCCCTCAATTTCAGCCAGAAAATACCTGAAATCACAGAAAAACACACAAACTCATAGTAAAGTCCAGAAATGTGAATTTAACATAAAAACTAATGAAAACATCCCTAAAAGTAACCAGATTCTACTAAAAACATACTAAAAACAATGCCAAAAAGCGTATAAATTATCCGCTCATCACTTCCCCGAAGATAGGCGGCACACACGCGTGGATCACGCACACGCGTGACCTGGCAAAAATCCAATCCATGCCCACGCGTGGATGACGCTCACGCGTGACTTTGCTGCATACTGGACGTATCAGAAATCGCTAGGGGCGATATCTGGGCTGTTTTAGACCTAGGTTTCGTCCCAGAAAACACATATTAGAGGCTATAAAGTGGGAGAATCAATCCATTCATAACACAACATTCATAATTCTCAATTTAGGTTTTAGATGTAGTTTCTAGAGAGAGAGAGAGGCTCTCTCCTCTCTCTTAGGATTTAGGATTAGGATTTCTCTTAAGGTTAGGTTTAGTTCTTCTCCATTCCAGGTTCAATGTTCCTTTAATTTATATTCTATTCTACTTTTATTCATTCTATTACTTTAGTTGTTTACTTTTCCAAATTGGTTTATGGATTCCTATGTTTAATTTGATTTTGTATTTAATACAATTCGACGTATTTCAGATTTATGAGTGCTTTCTTCTATTTTATAATATAAATAATTTAGATTTTTCCCCTTTTGCTTTGGTTGAGTAATTGGTGACACTTGAGTTATCAAACTCAGCTGTTGATTGAAAATTAGAATTTGCTGATTGATTTGGATTCCTCTAAAGCTAGTCTTTCCATAGGAGTTGACTAGGACTTGAGGAATCAAATTGATTAGTCCACTTGACTTTTCTTTATTTAGTAAGGGTTAACTAAGTAGGAGCAATAAACAATTCTCATCACACCTTATAAGGATAACTAGGATGGGATTTCCAGTTCTTATACCTTGCACTGGTGCTCATGGTAATTAATTTACTTTCTTGTCATTTACTATTCTAGCTTTATATCTTAAAAAACCCCAAACATACCTTTCCATAACCAATAATAAATCATACTTCCCTGCAATTCCTTGAGAGACGACCCGAGGTTTAAATACTTCGGTTATAAATTTTATTGGGTTTTGTTACTTGTGACAACCAAAGTTTTTGTACGAAAGGATTCTTTGTTGGTTTAGAAACTATACCTACAACGTGATTATTTTTATGAAATTCTTTACTGGCAAAAATTAGACCAACCAAAAGTGCTCGAGCTCGGCTTCTCCAGAAAGGATCGAAGTCTAAGGGACTCGACCTTAAAAAAGATCGAGCTCAAGCAGGGGCACTATTCATACCCTGGGTCAAGCTGTACGACCCGGGCTGATTAAAGACAAGTCGATCGACCTCTTTAGGTTAGGACTATCTGAACTCTTCTCAAAGAGCTCGGCCAAATCACCAGAAAAGCCCAAAAAGGGCCCAAACAGAGGAACACGACCCAAATCCAAAGGCAGCCCAAGCCTAGAGAGATAAGGGCGGTTCCCTTGAAGATAAGATGACTTCACTCAAAGATAAGATAAGATAACTATCTTATCTCTAGAAAGGTCACTCCACACCATTATAAATACACTGGAACACCCAGGTATAACTCATACTCTGATTCTACTAAAAACCTGCTTAAAGCCCATGCTAACTTAAGCATCGGAGTCTCTTGCAGGTACCACCACCCTCTAGTGACGAAAGATCAGCATCATCAACAAGTCCAACAAGTCGGACACAACAACTCCGACCAAGTACAGAAGATCTCGTCCGAGATTGATGCACCACTATTTCGTGGTACATCTTGTGCTTAATTGAGTGGATTTTAACCACTATTCTCACACTTGTTCATGTAAATTGCATGTTTTACATTTTCCTTCCAAATCTTGTGCTATGATTGAAAACATACTTCTTTGGCCTTATATTTGCTAATATTAATCCTCTCTTATTACCATTCGATGCCGTGATATGTGCGTTAAGTGATTTCAGGGATTAGAGATCGACCAACAGTTTCAGGTAACCCTCGGAACAGTGCTGAAAGGTAAATTGACATAAATGTAAAGTGCAGAAAGTAAATGACAAAAAGTAAATGAAGAAAAATAAAATGAACATTGAGATCAAGAGATATTATAATTCTCTGGATCAAGTTCATCCTCATCTCTTCCTCAATCAATGCATTCATTGATCTTCTTGGCAATCTTAAGTGATTGGATCCCAATGTCTTGGCTCACTAATCTCTCTAAGCATGAACAATTTCCCAATGTCTTGGTTTAATTGTTCACGGGAAGAGGTGAAGTTTGGTCACTGATTATACCACACAACTTCATAGATCAAAGTATTGGTAGGATTACATGTCACTACATCCATCCAACCCCCAACCTAATCTAGTGTGAGAAAACAATTCTAGCATGATTTCCTCATTCCTTTGTCAAAGCTCCGAGAAAATCCAATTATGAACAATTTCTCCATCGAGACAATTGTTCAATTGAATTAAGATTGAAAGCTTTCTAGTAAGACAAAGAAATCATGATGAAAATTACAATTGATCCATTAAATATAAATAGAGCTCTCTAACCCAATGAAAAGAGTTAGTTTAGTTCATTGCTCTAAATTTAACAGAGAAAAATGAAAATGCAGAATAAAGAAGAAGATGAAGAAATAAAACTGGAATTGAAACTTCAAATTCAAAATGGAAATTACAAACTAAAATTAAACTAACAGAAAAGAAAAGAAAAGAAAGAAAAGTGCATGAAAGGTGTGTGTCAGGGGTTGTGGTTGCATGATCCTGGACTCCCCTCCGACCCAGAATGATTTCTCCAATCTAGCTACTGTCTATATATAGGCTTACAAAGATGAAAATTTAAATTACAAAAATGAATTAAAATTCCTAATCTAGATGCTTCTTGTGCCATGGATTGGGTGATGTTTGACGGGCTTTGCTTGCTTGCATGATCCAGGGGTGTAATTGGGGCCATTAGTAATGTTGCAGTGTTAAAAATTGCTCCCAGACTCTGTCATCCGTGTTTGCGTCAACGTTGGCATGCAAATGTCCGCTCCAACATTTTTCATTCCATGCATACGCGTCTCCCACGCGTACGCGTGCATTTTGCTTTTTTCCAATCGACGCGTACGCGTGACCTACGCATACATGTCATATCAAATTTTTGCCCACGGATGACATCGCGGACATTGGACCCAGCGTTTGATCCCTAACGTGACCTCCAACTTGGCCTTTTCACGCATGCGCGCAGGTGACGCTTACGCGTGGCTTGTCATTTTTTACTACTCATGCGTACGTGTGTGTTACGTGTACGCGTGGTTTGCCATTTCTTCATCATTCACGCCTACGCGTGAGGGACGCGTACGCGTGGCTGTAACTTTTTCCAGGCTTCTTTTGCACGCACGTTGGGGGTAACGTTGGATCACCAACGTTCCTTCCAACGTTGCTTCTTCAAATTTTCCTTATAGTGTTGGTTCATTGCCAATATTTATTCAAACTCTGTCATCAATGTTGGCTCTCCAACTCTATTTTTCTCTGTTTCTCTGCTTCTATTTTTCCTGTCATCAAACAAACAAGTGTATCAAAGTAACATACAGGATAATCTTTATTCTACTAAGTGTGCTAATAATGCTCAAAATTATTACTTCACTTAGTATGATCTTATTCCATCATATTTACCCTGTATATTAACAAAAATTCACCTGTGCTTGAGATTTCCTTAATGCAGAGATTTTTCATGTTTGTGCTCCTTTATTCATAAAATTTGTATGAAAACTAAACCAAAATTTAGTGAAAAAGCATAGAAAAATAGGCTATGATGCCTTGGCATCATAACTTAATAAAAAGTAAAATAATTGAATCTGATCACTCGGACTACCATGAGATCATGCCGAAAATGCGCTTTAATAAAGAATAACCTGTGGTTTACGCAGGATTAGTTAGCAGATGCGGATAAAGTAGCTCATTCAGAAAAGGATGAGTTCATGTTCTTTACTCCACTTTCAATTATGTTAGGATTTTTTCTGAGAATATTGATCTGTAGAAGCAGCTGGAGTCGAATCGGGAAGCTTATCAGAACCTGGAGGATTCAATCATTAAGAGCTCGGAAGAGGCTTTTAGGGTGTTTAAGGAACAAGTCGGAGTCATCGCTCCTAACTTGGACCTTTCACCCCTCCATCCTCGTCCTGAAACCAATTCTAAGTTGAAGACTCATGGGGAATGTATTGTTGAGTCTCCTCCTCATGAGGTGGAGCAACAAGAAGGATTCCTGCCGAGCTCTTCTGAAGCTCCGACTTCTGCAGCCGAAGAGATCTCTTCAACCCTTCCGACTCCTACAGCAGACCCGAGTTCCACTCCCCTTGATGACTCTAATCCTTTCCTTGGTTCACAATGATTTTCAACTACTAGGGCCCGGCTTGTGGGCCCTTTTTGAATAATTTATTTTTTATGTGTTTGTTTTCTGTGGTGATTTCTAACACTTGTCCCTTAATAGGGTCATTAACAAAATTTGTTTGTTTTGTTGGTCCTTTTTTGGATAAGGACCTTTAACAAAATATTTTGATTATGTATGTTTGTGGGCATTTTTTATGCTTGCAAATAATTTTTGTTGACTGATTTTTATAAGGCTTTTTGCGAAAAACCCTTTGTTGTTTTGATCTTCCTGGTTTATGAAAAAGTTTTTCGTCATATGAACTGTTCTAAGTTAAAACTTTCCGAAAACTTTTTGTGGGGTAATTTTGAGAAAACCTTCACTTCTATCTTCGAGGGATTTTTGTATCTCTTTCTGTGTTCCATTATTTTGATTTTACATATTCAATTTTACTTATTGAATTATTTTCATAACTTAGGTTATTTTTGCGATGCATTTTGTTTTTTTCGGGCTTTCTGACTTGTGAGTCATTAGCGATATTATTCCCGAGTTATCATGACCGTCCTTTGTAACCTCTTTACACCGACTTGTACCTCATCGTTTTATCTCGCCGACCACTTAGGTCCGTCAAAGGATTTTCATGCTTTTTCGAGCTTAAATCAGTGCGTTTCGTAGAATAATAATACTAATGGAATTATGAAGAGATAAAGCAAATGCTTATTGATTTAAAACTTTGTTGTTAGCTGCTAAGGGATTTAAAACTTTTAACCCTTAGTTCCCACTTTGATGCCTCGTTAAAACCCCCTTCAAGAAAATCCTATTTTGGGAAAAAACCATGAATTCGAGAAAAAGAGTACATCAGGGAGCGGAGTTCGCTTCTAGCTATAATACCTCCTCATATTGGAGGCGTGCCATGATCTGGGGAGATCACCGCTGCGTAAGTCGGATACTTTGTAATATCCCTTTCCAAGGACTCACTTATCTTATATGTCCCTTTCCAGTTGGCGGCAAGCTTTCATTCGCCTGATTTGCTTACGCCTATGTCATTCCTAATCAGGACCAAGTCGTCTGAGGCGAAGCTTCTGTGAATGAATTTCTTGTTGTATCTACTCGTCATCCTTTGCTTGAGCGCTGTTCATACCCTGGGTCGAGCTGTCCGACCCGGGATGTTTGACGACAAGTCAACTGACCTCTTCAGGTTAGGACTACCCGACCTCTTCTCAATGAGCTCGGCCAAATCACCCGAAAAGCCCAATAAAGGCCCAAAAAAAAGGAACACGACCAAAATCCAAAGGCAGCACAAGCCTATAAAGATATAAGATGACTTCACTCAAAGATAAGATAAGATAAGATGACTTCGCTCAAAGATAAGATAAGATAAGATAAGATAACTATCTTATCTCTAGAAAGGTCATTCCTCACCATTATAAATACACTGGAGCACCCAGGTATAACTCATACTCTGATACTACTAAAAACCTGCTTAATACCCTTGCTAACTTAAGCATCGGAGTCCCTTGCAGGTACCACCACCCTCCGGTGACAAAGGATCAGCATCACTAACAAGTCCAACAAGTTGGGCGCGGTGGCTCCGGCCACCACCCACAAGTCAGACACGTCAGCGCCGACCAGCACAGAAGATCTCGTCCGAGATTGACCTACAGTTTCAGGTAACCCTCAGAACATTGGTGCCGTTGTCGGGGAATCTAGAAGTCATCCCATCATCATGGTGGACAACCTTGACAACAACCACAATTCTGATTTAGAAAACAGAACGCCACATAAGAATGCGGAGGTCACAATAGACGATATTTCTCAACCTAACAAAGACAATAATACACCAAATACGGGAGCCATGGAGGCACTTTAGGATCGCCTAAAACAACTCGAAAAAGAGGTCGGGTATCAACAAGAAGCCGAAAGAGACCTACAAAGGGAAGCTAGACGACGCCGCGAGTTAGAGGACAAGTTCCTAAAACTCGAAGCCGATCTCAAGGCCAAAACTACTCGATCCAGCCACGAAGATGGCTCCCGTAAGGACCAAGACCCATTCACCAAAGAGATCATGAAGACCAAAATCCCAAAGAACTTCAAACCTCCGGACATGACTTTATACGATGGCACAGCAGATCCCAACCATCATCTCAGTAATTTCAGAAGCTGAATGTACCTCACTGATGCCTCAGATGCAGTCCACTGCAAAGCCTTCCCTACTACTTTAACAAAAATAGCAATTAGATGGTTCGACAACCTACCCCCTAGGTCCATCTCAAGCTTTGACAATTTAGCCAAAAAGTTTCTAGCTAGATTCTCCATCCAAAAAGACAAAACTAAGCACGCCCCAAGTCTATTAGGAATCAAGCAAGGAGATCGGGAAAGTCTCCGCAGCTACATGGAAAGATTCAACAAAGCATGTCTGGACATATAAAGTCTGCCAACTGAAGCCGCCATTATGGGTCTCATCAACGGCTTACGAGAAGGACCTTTTAGTCACCCAATATCGAAAAAACATTCCACATCCCTGAATAAAGTGCAAGAACGAGCAGAGAAATACATCAACATGGAGGAAAACTCTCGACTAGGAGAGACCTCAAAATTAGGATTCTCCTACTCCTCCCGGGATAAGCATAAAGAGTCCAAGAAAAAAGAAGATCAGCATGGAGAAAAGATCAAGAAATACCACAATTACACCCCTCTGTGGGTGTCTCTTGTAGATGTCTATCGAGAAGTATGCCATACTGAAAAGATACCCCCCAGCTCGCCCAATTAAAAGCAAGAGAGGAGGAGGAAATCAGACTGAATACTGTGAATACTATCGAATCTATGGACATTCCACCAATGAATGCTTCGACTTGAAAAATGTCATAGAAAAACTGGTAAGAGAAGGAAAACTAGATCGGTATTTAGCCAGCCGAGCAGATGAACCAAGAAAAAGAAGAAGGGACGAAGATGTCGGATGAACTGAACGACCACCTCGTACACCAGAGAGACATGTCCACATGATACATGGAGGATTTGTGGAAGAGAAATCTCTAAATCATCTCGCAAAAGACATCTTAAAGAGGTATATCAGGTTGAGGGTGGAGAAGAAGCACCTGACATCCCCACTATCACTTTCACTAAAGAGGATGCAGCTGGCATCATCTCGGGGCATGACGATCCCATGGTCATCACTATCATATTGGCCAACGCTAATCTCCACCGCACACTGGTAGACCAGGGAAGCTCGGCTGATATCTTATTCAAAACCGCCTTCGATAAACTTGGCTTGGAAGAAAAAGAGCTAAGAGCATATCCGAACAGCCTATTCGGGCTGGGAGACACTCCAATCCAACCACTTGGATACATCTCACTACATACAACCTTTGGAAAAGGAAACCGGTCAAGGACACTCAATATAGACTACATCATGGTCCATGTGAGTTCAGCCTACAATGCCCTAATAGGTCAGACAACGTTAAATCAGCTCGGCGCAGTAGTCTCGACTCCACACCTGTGCATGAAGTTCCCAACCACAGAAAGAATAGCTACGATAAAAGCAGCTCAGAAGACGGCGTGCCACTGTTACAACGAAAGTCTAAACCTTAGAGGCAGAGGAGAAGAATTCCACACCATCGAACTCGGGGGAGTTCTAAGGCGGGAAGAACTTCACCCACAACCCGAAGGCGAAATAGAAAAAGTCCAGATCGGAGATGTCCTAGATAAAACAACCAATATCGGCACAATCGTAAAAGGAAACATAAAGGAGTCACTCATACAGTTCTTAAGAGACAATGTCGACCTCTTTGCATGGAAGGCCGCAGACATGCCAGGCATAGACCCTAAGTTAATGTGCCACAAGTTGGCAGTTTACCCAGGATCTCGGCCAGTACAGCAGAGACGCATAAATCTCATACCAAAATGATCCTAAGCTGTGGAAGAGCAAGTACAAGCTCTACTGGAGGCAAGATTCATAAGAGAAGTTAAGTACCCACTATGGATAGCTAACGTCGTCTTGGTGAAAAAATCAAATGGGAAGTGGCGGATGTGCACCGACTATACTGATCTCAACAAAGCCTGCCAAAAAAAATCCTTATCCATTCCCAAGTATCGACACTCTGGTAGATGCCTCCTCCGGATACAAATAGCTCTCGTTTATGGACGCATATTCAGGATACAATCAAATCCTGATGTACCCACCTAACCAAGAAAAATCCTCTTTTTTAACTCTGAAAGCAAACTACTGCTATATCGTCATGCCATTCGAACTCAAAAACGCAAGAGCCACTTATCAAAGACTAATGAATAAAGTCTTCATAGACCACATCGAGAAAATCATGGAAGTCTACATGGACGATATGCTAATAAAAACACAAAGTGAAGAGTCGTTACTATCCGACCTCACCCAAGTATTTGACACTATAAGAAGTAGAAGTATCAATTTAGTCCAAACCTTAGGGCCAGCCCTCAACCCTCCAAAAAAATTCTAGCCCACAGCCCTAAAAATTATAAAATGATATTTTGTAACCCCAACTCTAATTAAGCCCTCCCAACAAAAAAGCAAAATAGGGCTGGCCCTATAAGCCCTAGAAGCCCCAAATCTAATCTTCTCCTCCCTGAGACCCTGACCTGAGATTTTAGGCTGAGAACTACTTGCGTTGAAATGGTGAAACTGTGAAAGGATTTGCATTGAAACGGTGAAACTGTGAAAGGATCTGCGTTCTACCTGCGAAATCCGTGGCTACTTCTCCTCCCTCACGTGGAATCAGAGGTGGGTTTCTTCATTTTCTGTCCCTCTCTGAGTTTCTTCTTTGTTTGTTTGCAATTACATCACCCATTTTAATTCTGTTGACTGTTATCTGAGGTGGGTGATTTCAAAATGGTTGAACTATGAATTGTGGACTGTGAACTATGAACTTGTTTTCAATTTTTTTCTAAAAGGAGATTATGGAATTGAGAATCAAAGTTGAGTTTTAGTTACCATTTTTCAATAATCTGCTATTTGATTCCTACATAAGCAATTGTTCTGCTTTTAAACTTGTTTAATGTGATTTTGGTATTGTTGCTTAGCATTATTAACTATTGGATTGTTTAGCTTTTGTCTATTCGACTATTCCATATTTTCTTTCTATGCTGATTTTGATTCATTATCTTCATATTTGGATGAGTTTCATGAGAATGGTAATTGCATAATAATTTCTTTTTACTATTTTACTTACAAGTTACAATTTTACAATTCTTATATTACTGGTTTGGAAACATATTATGTATAACAGTAGCAATTGTTTTCCTTGTTTCTTATACATACTCTTGGAAAAGATACTTAGAGATAAAGGAAGAAAAAGTGAACATTGTTGTATTGTTGATTTTAGATAAAAACCATGGAGTCTAGTATTTTGTTACAGGATGACATGTACCACCATCTTCTTCAACTTATTGGATCAGATGTCTGATTTATTTTTCACTTGTCTTTTGTCTATTTTTCACCACTTGTTCCATATGTGACTTTCTTTAAGATTCTATCTTCATTTATTTAATTAAAGGCTTCTTGGTCTAAATTTAAGAAATAACTTTATCTTTTTAACAAAAAAATAAAAGGGCAGCTGATCACAAAGTTATATTGTTAAAGGATTCCGAGGTTTTCTATTATGACATCTTTTGATTTTAAATTATAAGAACTTTGTGATTTGATGCTTATGTAGTGTAGACTGTAGACTGATTTTGCAGTCTATGATTTTGTTGGTGTGAAACTGAGATTATGCTTTTGATCTCCTAAGGACCTTGTGTAGAGAAAATTTAGTTGTGTTTATTTCAGAACTGTATGTGAAAGAACTTATTGATTGCGTGTCTTTTTCGCAGTGCAATTTCCTGGTGTGGAAAACTGAATGCTATAGCTTGTCCCTACGAAACATGTGCTAGAATTCCCAGGTTAGTGTACACTTGTTATCCAGTGCCTGTGTTTCTCGCCTTATCTTTGATTATGTACTAAATGTTCTGTTGCCAACATGTCTATTAGTTTAGATAACTGATAATCTTCTGTAATGTTTCTTGCTTTTTCTGGTCTTTTGTTTTCATAGCTCAACTGCAAATCCACTATTTTGGATCCCTATACATATTGTGATCCCAGAGAGGCCTATTGAATGTGCAGTATTCGATGTCCTAGTAGGTATTTTAACTTCATTACTTTCTTTCAATTGAACTGCTTTGTTTTCTTTCTATCTTTTCATTTATATGTCTATGAGAATTTGATCAGTTACACTGTATACATTCCGCAGATTCTCCTCGTGATTCTGTA
The DNA here is from genome assembly GCF_000816755.2 of Arachis ipaensis. Lineage (NCBI taxonomy): Eukaryota > Viridiplantae > Streptophyta > Magnoliopsida > Fabales > Fabaceae > Arachis > Arachis ipaensis. The sequence goes on along the minus strand of NC_029785.2, from coordinate 73,509,471 downwards.
CAGTTTATTGAGTGGTCCCCTACTCCTTGTCCCCATGCATTATTGATAGCTAATTTTCATGGGAGGGTAACTATTTGGACTCAACCATCTCAAGTAAGTGAAGGTTACATAAGTGGGTACTACAATAAAAATTTATAGCACAACTTAGTAGTTTTAGTATAATAATATAGTTAGAAGTTCTCTGCCATGAGTTTTCCTATGACCATAGATTTCGTTAACATTTTCTATTTAGCTTCCTGTATGATTGAGCAGATTATCAAAATCTTTGGATGAAAAGGAGATTTGACTATATGTTATAGATTAGTCCTAGGAGGCTAATTTAATTAATTCTCTTGATACTTGTGTCTGCTGGTGGGATGATACTTTTTTTCGGCCTAAGTTTCAGCTTCTCTTTCTTTTCCATTCCTAATACATGCTTTGCTTGTTTGATTGATTGTTACTGTTTTCTCTTCAATTACTTCTTATTGAAACTTCAGAGATGAATAATTAATATGAATTAATGAATGTTGTTGTTGTTGCTATAGAATTTTAATACACATTATTTGGATATGATTAGGAAATTTATAAACATAGATGATGAGATTATTTCTGAGACTCCTGTTCAAGCTTCTGGTAGTGTTGATTCTGGTAAAAAATCTAATGTTTGGAGGTTTTTTAAGAAGATTGGAAAAGACAGAGATGGTATTGAAAAGGCTGAATGCAATTTTTGTCATCATGAATACAAAATTGGAAAAAATCCAAAAACTAAGAATGGTTACGGGACTTCTCATCTAAGTCGTCAGATAGTTTCTTGTAAATCTATACCCCTCAATATTAGATTTGATGATGATATAGAGGGTCTGCCAACCAAAATTGATCAGAATATTCATAGAAAAAAATTCGCTCAGGCTATAGCAAAACATGATCTTGCATTTAGCTTTGTTGAGTATGAGGGTATTAGAGATTGGATTAATTACATTAGTCCAACGATTATAATGCCTTCTAGAAACACTTTAGTTTCAGATCTTCAAATGATTTATTCAACAGAGAAAGAGAAATTGAGGCAGAAGATATCTAGGATACCTAATAGAATTTGTTTGACATCTGATGTGTGGACAACATCTACCACTGAAGGATATATTTGTCTGACAGCTCATTTTGTTGATGAGAATTGGCGACTAGTGAGTAAGATTTTGAATTTTTGTCAAATGATTCCTCCCCATACTGGAACCGATATGGAAGCAGTCTTATTTAACTCTTTGAAGAAATGGGGTATTGATAAGAAAGTATTTTCTATTACTTTAGATACTGCTTCTGCAAATGACAACATGCAAAACATCTTAAAAACTCATCTACGTAAGCAGAATAGTTTGCTTTACGATGGAGAATATTTTCATGTGTGTTGCTCCGTTCACATTTTAAATTTGATTGTGCAAGAAGGGTTAAAGGTGGCTGTTGGAGCTTTATTTAAAATAAGAGAGAGTGTGAAATATGTGAAAGCTTCTGATGGGAGAATGATGAAATTCAAAGATTGTGTGCAGCAAGCAGAACTTGAAGAAGGTGTTGGTCTAAAATCAGATGTTCCAACTCGATGAAATTCTACATATATGATGTTGGAAAGTGCAATTAAATTTGAAAAAGCGTTTGACATCCTTAGTGTTGTAGATGGAGCTTATAAAGATTGTCCGACAAATGAAGAATGGAGCTTAGCAAAAAAAATATGTGAATTTTTAGAGCCATTTTATGAAACTACAAACCTCATTTCGGGTTCATCATATCCAACATCAAATTTGTATTTTATGCAAGTTTGGAAAATTGAATGTCTTTTGGAAGACAATCAAACTTGTGATGATGTTATTATTATGAACATGGCTTTCAGAATGAAGATGAAGTTTGATAAATATTGGAAAGATTATAGCACTGTCTTGGCTTTTGGGACAATTCTTGATCCTCGATTAAAGTTAAAGTTCTTGAGGTTTTGTTACAAAAAACTAGATCCTTCAACCTTTGAATTGAAGGCAAATAAAGTATTGGAGAAATTTAAAAGGTTGTATGGAGAGTACATAAATACTTTTGGTGGTTCAACAATTTCTCAAAGTAGTAATCAATCTCCTATGTCACCTGAAGAAGGAAGGCTTACAAAGAAGAGAAAAATGGTGATGAAGGTATTTAATTTTAATATAGTATTATTTTCTCCTATTATGTTTATTCGTTACTTAAATAATCTTTATACTATATCTTTTAGGAGTTCAGAGAATTTGACTGTGAAACCCAAACTTCCAAGGATAAAGATGAATTAGAGATTTATCTAAAAGAAGGTTTGATTCACACCAATGAAGATGATTTGAAGTATGATGTGCTGAATTTTTGGAAGATTAATGAGGATAGGTTTCCCACTCTGTCAGTTATAGCCAGAGATGTTTTAAGTATTCCCATCACTACGGTAGCATCTGAGTCTGCATTCAGTATTGGTGGACGTGTTTTAACAAAATATAGAAGTTCCACTCTTCATGAGCATGTCCAAATGCTTATTTGCACAAGGAGTTGGTTACGTGGATTTGTTCCAAATCATGATGGTAAATATTTATGAAATTTTTTTCAAATAATATTTTAAATTGAATTTCTAACTATTTTTTAATTGGTTGATTTTAGATGATGAAATTGGTGAAATTCATGAAGAAGAAGTGTCAACAGCAACGATGCATCCCCCTCAACATTCATGATTTTAGATGATGAATTTTTGTGTCAACTTTATTTTGATTTTCTAGAGACATTATTGATGGTAAATTCTAGAGAGTAAGAAAAAGGGTGATGAGATAGTGAATGCCATGTTTGATTTAATATGATCAATGTACATTATTAACATTTATTTTTTAATTTTTTTTTATTTTTTACGCATAAAAATGATAAAGGGATAAAACAAACTAATGACTTTTAATAAGTTTTATGTGTGTTGTTGAAATAGAAAATGTAAAAAAAAAAAAGAAAATTAGGTAACCCATGGTTGGCCCTAGGGCTTTTGGCCCATGAGGGCTTTTGGCCCTGAGGGCTTTTTAAAAATTTGACCCTATTAGTTAAAGGGCTTTTTATTCTTCTGGCCCTATAAAGTAGGGCCAAAGCCCTATAGGGCCAAACATATTGACACCACTAAAGAAGGAATGGCATGCGCCTTAACCCTGCAAAATGCACCTCCGCAGTAGAAGCCGGCAAATTCTTGGGTTTTATGCTCACACAAAGGGGAATTGAAGCCAACCCGGACAAATGCAAGGCTATACTCGACATGAAGAGTCCAACCAGCGTTAAAGAGGTACAAGAACTCAATGGAAGATTGGCAGCCTTGTCCAGATTTCTAGCTGAATCGGCAATAAGATCTCTCCCCTTCTACGCCACTCTAAGGAAGGGTAAGAGGTTTGAATGGACAACAGAGTGCGAGCAGGCCTTCCAGGATTTCAACAGGTTCCTGGGACAACCACCTATTCTAAATCGGCCACGAGAAGGAGAACCACTTGTATTATACCTCGCAGTAGGAAATCGGGCAATAGCCTCAACACTGGTCCGAGAAGATGACAATGGATAACAACCTATATACTTCATCAGCAAAGCATTACAAGGGTCCGAATTGAACTATCAAAAGATAGAAAAATTTGCTTATGCTCTCATACTAACATCTCGATGACTCCACCCATATTTCCAAGCCCACATCATCATGATTCGGACCAACTAACCCAAAAAAAGCATTCTGCAGAAAACAGACTTAGGAGGAAGAATCCTACAATGGGCAGTCGAGTTGTCCGAATTCGACCTTCAATATGAAGGTCAAACAGCCATCAAATCACAGTATCTGGCTGACTTCATTGCAGAGTTTACGGACACCCCCTGAAATATCTACAGAGTGGAATTTTTACGCAGACGGTTCCTCAAACAAAACTGGAAGTGGCGCGGGTGTGATAATTGAAAGTGACCAGGGAACCCAAATCGAACTTTCCCTCAAATTCGGGTTCCTTGCCTTAAACAACCAAGCTGAGTATGAGGCACTACTAGCTGGTTTGAAGCTGGCTAAGGATGTTGGAGCTCAAAAGCTTATCATCTTCAGTGACTTACAGGTAGTCACCTCACAAATAGCAAGGAGTTACCAAGCCAAGGATCCCACTATGAAAAAGTACTTGGACAAAACCAAGGAACAGCTCAGACAACTCGGGGAATTTGAGGTCCACCACATACCCCGAGAACAGAATGCTCGAGCTGATGCACTCTCAAAATTAGCCAGCACCAAACCAGGGAGCAACAATAGAAGCCTCATCCAAGAGATGCTACAGAACCCGTCAATCTCGGAAGAAGAAAAGGTCCTAGCCATAACAGGTCTGGATCAGGGATGGATGACTCCCATAATTAATTATCTCAAAACAGAAACACTCCCTACAGATAAGAAGGACGCAAAGAGGTTAAAACGGGAAGTACAATACTACACCATCATAAATAATACTCTATACAAAAGAGGGATTTCAACACCACTGTTAAAATGCATACCGACTTCCAACACAAAAGAAGTTTTAGAAGAAGTACACAGTGGCATCTGTGGCAACCATCTTGGAGCACAAGCCCTCACCAAAAAAGTGATCCGGGCCGGATTCTATTGGCAAACTTTGCAAAAAGAAGCAAGGGAATTCGTAAAGACATGTTTACCATGTCAGAAACATGCTAATTTTCATATCGCCCCACCAGAGGAGCTCATCAGTGTAACCTCACCCTGGCCATTCGCAAAATGGAGACTCGACCTCCTCGGGCCGTTCCCTCAAGGATCAGGACAGGTCAAGTTCCACATCGTCGGGGTAGATTACTTTACAAAATGGATTGAAGCAGCGCCCCTAGCCAACGCCATTGCTCAAAGAAGTCGAAAATTCCTATATAGAAACATTGTCACAAAGTTTGGGGTCCCATACTCCATCACCATAGATAATGGCACTCAATTCACAGACGCAGACTTCAGAAAATTGGTGGCTGACTTGAAAATAAAGCACCAATTTACATCCGTAGAACATCCCCAGGCTAACGGACAGGCAGAAGCCGCCAATAAAGTTATATTAGCCGGGCTAAAACGGAGATTACAGGATGCAAAGGGAGCCTAGGCTGATGAGCTCCCACAAGTCTTATGGGCGTATCGGACAACTCCACACTCCACCACAAAGGAATCACCTTTCCGATTAGCTTACGGAATGGAGGCAATAATCCCAATGGAGGTCGAAGAAGGATCACCCAGAGTAATCCACTACAATGAAGAGGCCAATTCCCTACTTCAAAAAGAGGAACTCGACCTACTTCCAGAAATTCGAGAAAAAGCTCGGATCAAGGAAGAGGCGTTGATAAACCACTATTTTACGGCTTATCTTGTGCTCAATTGAGTGGATTTTATTAACTCTTTACCCACTTATTCATACTATTTGCATGGTTTTATATTTGCCTTCCTAATTATGTGCTTTGATTGAAAACATGCTTCTTTGGCCTTCAGTTCCCTATGTTTAAATCCTCTCTTATTACCATTAGATGCCTTGATATGTGTGTTAAGTTATTTCAGAGATTACAGGGCAGGAATGGCTCAGAGGATGGAAAGGAAGCATGCAAAAGTGGAAGGAATACAAGAAGTTGGAGAAATTGCTAAGCTGTCCAGCCTGACCTCTTCGCGCTCAAACGGCTATAACTTTAGCTACAGAAGTCCAAATGACACGGTTCCAGTTGTGATGAAAAGCTAATGTCTGGGGCTTTGATTTAATATATAATATGCCATAGCTGCTTTGACGCTAGGCAATGCGAATGCGTCGTCCACGCGGACGCGTCGCAGTGACGAAAAATCAGCGTGTTTGAATTCGCAACCAGTGAATTCTGGACTGTTTCCGACCCAGTTTGCGGCTCAGAAAACACAGATTAGAGGCTATAAAGTGGGAGAATCCATTCATTCATAATCACAAGCTTTCACATTCACAATTTTAGGAGTAGATGTAGTTTTTAGAGAGAGAGGTTCTCTCCTCTCTCTTAGGATTTAGTTTTAGGATTTAGGGTTATTTCTTCTTCATCACAGGTTCAATGTTCCTTTAAATTACTTTCTAGTTTTATTTATTCTATTCCTTTAATTGTTATTTATCTTTTCAATTTAGCTTATGGATTCTTATGTTTAATTTGATTCAATACAATTTAAGGTATTTCAGATTTATGAATGCTTTTAATTTAATTTAGATATTTTCTCTTTTGGCTTTCGTTAAATAATTGGTGACTCTTGAGCTATCAAACTCATTGTTGATTGAAAATTGGAATTCTTCAAGAATTAATTCGAGTTCCAATAACTCTAACTTTTCCCAAGGAAAGACTAGGACCTGAGGATAGGAAAAGTCAGAGTCTATTTAACCAAAACGTTTTCATAACTTGCCCAGAGTTATTTAACCAAAACATTTGTAAGAAAGGTTGATTGCTTGGTTTAGTAACTATACTTACAACGAGAGTTTACTATAACTTCTAAACCATCAATCTTCAGTTCTTTCAGGTGTTAAAACGTCGGATGGCCTCAAGATATAACCGAAAAGTAGTACATCAAGGTTTTGCCAAGGACGATCTCGTCTTAATCCGAAATGATATCAGAACAAGTCGACCTGGAGAAGGGAAGCTGGCAGCAAACTGGAAAGGACCCTACCGAGTCATAGAAGTACTTGGAAAAGGATACTACAAGCTGACCAAACTCGAAGGACGAGAGCTCCCAAGGTCATGGCACGCCTACAATTTAAGAAGGTATTACAGTTAGGAGGTAATAAAATATCTTAGGATAAGGTGCACTTTTTTTCCCGAAAAAGATTTTTTAACGAGGCACCAAGCCAAGATCCATGAACCACCTGACTTAGAATGCCCACGTGTATATGTTTGCATTTTCTTTATTTTAAATAAAGTTTTTAGATTCTCTACAAATCCTCAAGACGCATTAATCTGGAACACAAAAATTCATCGCCCGATTATAAAGCTACAGATCAGCAGAAAGTGAAAATCAAATTCACTGCTTGATCACGATAAAGACCAACGAAGATGAAAACAAAATTCATCAAAAGGTCAACCAAACGGGATCAAACCCAATTTCTATGAAATCGGCAAAGATGAAAAGGTGACAAAAACAGAATAATGTAAAAAGTTATCGAAAGTGATCCATGGAAAGGACTTGACGAGGTCTTAATAAAAATGGGTTGCTAAAAATAACTTAAAGACAGGCCGACGTAAAGAAGTCGGACTAGTCGACCACAATAACCAAAGTTATAAAAAGTAAATCCCTAGAAAAAGGCCTGGCCAGCCCTAAAAAAGAGGATTACTAGAAATAACTTAGAAGGGACCGACGTGATGAAGTCGGCCCAAAACAGAAAAAGTTACAAAAAGTAATCCCTAAAAGAGACCTGACAAAGGTCCAAAAAAGGAGGATTACTAGAAATAACTTAGAAGGGACTGACGTGATGAAGTCGGTCCAAAACAAAAAAGTTATAAAAAGTAATCCCTAAAAGAGACCTGACAAAGGTCCAAAAAAGGAGGATTACTAGAAATAACTTAGAAGGGACCGACGTGATGAAGTCGGCCCAAAAGAAAAAAAAGTTATAAAAAGTAATCCCTAAAAGAGACCTGACAAAGGTCCAACTAAAAATGGATTAATAGAAATAACTCAGAAGAGGCCGACATGAAGAAGTTGGCCCGAGCCAATTAAAGCTACAACTCGGACCGACAAGGAGAAGTCGGACCAACGAAAACGCAAAAGGCAATAAAAAGATATTGGACAACAAGGCTCCAACACTCTCAAGATTCCCTAAGTTTTCAGAAAGATGCAGACAAAGCATATCACAAAAAGAAACAAGGTTGTTATCATAACAAAACTCAAGAGGCCACCTGAAGTCAACCCCAAAAGCCTGAGAAACTACTTTGTTTTTCCCAAAAACAGAGTTGCTAACAGAAAAGCAACTAAAAGTATCCACAGTCAAAAACCACAAAACTACAAAATAAAAGAGTTCAAAGCCCACAGGCCGGGCTATACATAAATATATCTGAAATAATTAGAGAGGATCCAAGGACTTCCTAGTAGCTGCATCCTGAGGTGAAGGAGGACGAGTCTGAAGAGGTACAACATCTACCATCCCGTCATCCCAGTTCAGGATCTGGACATCGGGATCCGACTTAGGTTGGCCGACTTTAGTTGCTAGAGTTGAAGGAGGCGGGGCAACGGAGACCTTGGCAGAAGGGACAGGAGGAGGGTCGACATCATCATCATCATCAAGGTCATCTGGGATGATCTTTCCATCTTTTACAACGTTGTCCAGGCTAAAAAGAGTGAGGTCAAGCTCGAGCGCAAGAACTCGAACTTGATCCTTCAAGTTCTCATAAGCAGCATTTACACTGCCTACAAGATGACCCTGGAGCTCGGCATAATCATCTCGGGCAGACTCCAAATCCTCCCTAAGACCCATCATCTCCCTATAAGTCGTGACATAACTCTCCTTATGCTTCAACGCCATGTCTTCAGATAACTTGGCAAAAGCCGCCAAAGCAATAGCTCGAGTCTTCTCCCCCTCCAACTCTTTCTCCAACTTAGCCACTTTTGCCTCAAGCTCTTCCTTCAAACCCTTCATCCGATCGAACTCTGATTTGGCCTCCTCCATAAAGGCCTTTGTTGCGTGGATAGGAAGATCCTGGGCAGTTCGATATAAAGCTGCTCCCATATGTGCCATTTTAATGTTGCACCGAGTAATGAAATCCAAATGACGAAGAAGAGAGACATCGTCAGTAGGAATAACACCATAAGGAGCAATCTGTTGATCAACAAACCCGACAACATCAAAGTCAGGGGCATCCAGATTGAAGGGCTCAACAGTTCTTTGTCACTTTGGAGGAGGAACGGCAGTAGGAAAAGAGGTAGCAGCAGAAGTCTGGGGAGGATCGATCACACGAACCCGAAGGGGTAGGAATCATCCTCCTCGGTCCTGGAGAACTCAGTACTGGCTGATTTGGCAGAGCATGAGAGGATCCTTCCCCAGCCGCTTTGATGGAGATGTTTTGGGCAGCTGTAACCTTCCTCGCCTTCTTAAAGGCCCTCGTGGAGTCATTATTTTTAACCGTCTATGAAAATACACAAAGAAAACCAAGTCATCAACCAGAAAGAAAGAAGAATGAACTCGACAAAATAAACAAATACGACAAATATCAAGGAAGTCGACCCCTACCCAACTCAGTTTAGAGAAGTAAAGGATTTCCTAAAAATTTCTTAGTATCAAGATGGGGAGGCTGCCCCCAGTTTTCTTCCAACATGGTTACAAAAGCTTGCTCAACTTCGTCCAACATCTCTCATGTGTACCTAGACACCACTACATTCCTCTGCCATTCTAAGGGAAAGTTGGGCTCGCCATTCTCATCCAAAAAGAAAGGACGAGCTCCTTCAACAGCTCGGATCTTAAAAAAGTAATTCTTAAAATCCCTGAAAGACTCATTATACATGGAAAAAACTTTGTGTCCCTGGGCAGACCTAAAAGAAATCCAAGAAGCTTTCTTTTTGGTAGTCCCAGGCTTGGTCAACACAAAGAGGTACAGAAAGAGAGTTTGAGAAGGTTTAACATCAAATTCTTGGCAAACCAATTGAAAAATTTTGATAAATCCCCATGAGTTCAGATGAAGCTGAGATGGAGCTACGTTACATGACCAGAACAGGTCGGTCTCAAAAGGAGTGAAAGGAAGGGTGATGTTCATCTGGATAATAAAGAAGTCGTATGCATAAGAAAAGGGCCGCTCCCCCTGGGTCGGAACAGGGAAGCAAACCCTTTCATCAGAATCAGGTGCTACCAATTCATAGTTGTTCTCTTGATCTCTACTACTACAGATCCGATGATGTTTTCTAAGCTCTGCACAGAATTCAGAGTTAGCTAGAGAAACACACAGCAACACAAGGGAGTCCAACTAGTCGGACATCCCCTCGGGAACCTTAGAAGACGTCTCAACAATATTTTTGCGAGAAGACATGGCCAACTAGTCCTACAATAAGAAAATGAAAATGGATTACTAACCAAAATATCTCAGGCAAAAACAGAAAAATGAAGACGAGTGGAGTTACAATGAGCAAAGGAGAAGAAGAAACGGAAGCCAAATCTTTGAAAAAACTAAATTCAAAATGAAGAAAGGGGGAAAAATAGCAAAGGAAAGAATTAATGGGTTATTAAACCCTCGCACGTTCCCAAGGCAGAGAGACGCGCGTTTCAAAAGAATAAAGGAACGCCTGTTTCAAAAAATTAAGGAAAATATTCCGCATTCAAAGGGAAACTCTACAAAGAAGAAGTCGACAAAATGCTCGAGTTCGGCTTCACTAGAGAAGGATCGAAGTCCTAAAACTAAGGACTCGACCTCAAAAGGAAGACCACACTCGAGCAGGAGCACTGTTCATACCCTGGGTCGAGCTGTCCGACCCGGGATGTTTGACGACAAGTCAACCGACCTCTTCAGGTCAGGACTACTGATGAGCGGATAATTTATACGCTTTTTGGCATTGTTCTTAGTATGTTTTTAGTAGAATCTAGTTACTTTTAGGGATGTTTTTATTAGTTTTTATGTTAAATTCACATTTCTGGACTTTACTATGAGTTTGTGTGTTTTTCTGTGATTTCAGGTATTTTCTGGCTGAAATTGAGGGACTTGAGCAAAAATCAGATTCAGAGGTTGAAGAAGGACTGCTGATGCTGTTGGATTCTGACCTCCCTGCATTCAAAGTAAATTTTCTGAAGCTACCGAACTCAAAATGGCGCACTTCCAATTGCGTTGGAAAGTAGACATCCAGGGTTTTCCAGCAATATATAATAGTCCATACTTTGGCCGAGTTTAGACGATGTAAAAGGGCGTTGAACGCCAGTTCTACGCTGCTGTCTGGAGTTAAACGCTAGAAACACGTCACAAACCAGAGTTGAATGCCAGAAACACGTTACAACCTGGCGTTCAACTCCAGAAAGAACCTCTGCACATGTAACATTCAAGCTCAGCCCAAGCACACACCAAGTGGGCCCCGGAAGTAGATTTATGCATCAATTACTTACTTCTGTAAATCCTAGTAGCTAGTTTATTATAAATATAACTTTTTACTATTGTATTAGACATCCTGGATTGTATTTTTGATCCTGTGATCTCGTTTTGGGGGCTGGCCATTCGGCTATGCCTGAACCTTTCACTTATGTATTTTCAAACGGTAGAGTTTCTACACTCCATAGATTAAGGTGTGGAACTCTGCTGTTCCTCAAAGATTAATGCAAAGTACTACTGTTTTTCTATTCAATTCAACTTATTCCATTTCTAAGATATTCATTTGCACTTCCGTTCCATATTAGATTGGATGATTATCTCTTGGATCTTTTAATCAGAATCTTCATGGTGTAAGCTAGATTGATGGCGGTCATGAGAGTCCGGAAAGTCTAAACCTTGTCTTTGGTATTCCGAGTAGGACTCTGGGATTGAATGACTGTGACGAACTTCAAACTCGCGAGTGCTGGGCGTAGTGACAGACGTAAAAGGAGGGTGAATCCTATTCCAGTATGATCGAGAACTTCAGATGATTAGCCGTGCTGTGACAGAGCATTTGGACCATTTTCACAAGAGGATAGGATGCAACCATTGACCACGGTGATGCCTCCAGACGATTAGCCATGCAGTGACAGCGCATCAGACTATTTTCCAGAGAGGATTAAAAGTAGCCAGTGACAATGGTGATGTCCTTACATAAAGCCAGCCATGGAAAGGAGTAGGACTGATTGGATGAAGACAGCAGGAAAGCAGAAGTTCAGAGGGACGAAAGCATCTCTATACCTTTATCTGAAATTCTCACCAATGATATACATAAGTATTTCTATCTTTATTTTCTGTTTATTTATTATTATTATTCGAAAACTCCATAACTATTTGATATCCGCCTGACTGAGATTTACAAGGTGACCATAGCTTGCTTCATACCAACAATCTCCGTGGGATCGACCCTTACTCAAGTAAGGTTTTATTACTTGGACGACCCAGTGCACTTGCTGGTTAGTTGTATTGAAGTTGTGAATGAAAAACGATTTATTAAGACGTGCGTACAGAGTTTTTGGCGCCGTTGCCTGAGATCACAATTTCGTGCACCAAGTTTTTGGCGCCGTTGCCGGGGATTGTTCGAGTTTGGACAACTGACGGTTCATCTTGTTACTCAGATTAGGTAATTTTCTTTTTGTTTAATTTTCAAAAATTTTTCAAAAATTTTTCAAAAATTTCTCATCTGTTTTCGAAAATTTTTTTTTAAAAATAAATGTTTTCAAAAATATATTTTTCTTCAGATTTTTAAGAATGAATTCTAGAGTTTCATGAAGCATGTTGAAGCCTGGCTGGCTGTAAAGCCATGTCTAATTCTTTTGGATAGGGGCTTCCAACCATCAGCATAGAGGCAAGTTAATTGGAATGTCAGCTGTGGCATGTCTGAGTTACATACTAAAGCTTGGCTGGCTAGTAAGCCATGCCTAACCCTCAGATTGGAGCTTTAGACTAAGAGTACAAGATTCCTGGAATTCATATTAAAAATTTTGGAACCCTTATTTTTCTTTTTCACAATAATTTTCGAAAAATCCAAAAAAAATTAGAAAATCATAAAAATCAAAAATATTTTGTGTTTCTTGTTTGAGTCTTGAGTCAATTTCAAGTTTGGTGTCAACTGCATTTTTTCTAAAAATTCTCTGCATTTTTCGAAAATTCATGCATTCATATTGTTCTTCATGATCTTCAAGTTGTTCTTGGTAAGTCTTCTTGTTTGATCTTGATGTTTTCTTGTTTTGTGTCTTTTCTTGTTTTTCATATGCATTTTTGCATTCATAGTGTCTGAACATGAAAGATTTCTAAGTTTGGTGTCTTGCATGTTTTCTTTGCATTGAAAATTTTTCAAAAATATGTTCTTGATGTTCATCATGATCTTCAAAGTGTTCTTGGTGTTCATCTTGACATTCATAGCATTCTTGCATGCATTCATTGTTTTGATCTAAAAATCTTCATGCATTGCATCATTTTCATGTTTTTCTCTCTCATCATTAAAAATTCAAAAATAAAAAAAAATATCTTCCCCTTTTTTCTCTCTTAAAATTTCGAAAATTAGTTTTGACTTTTTCAAAAATTTTTAAAAATCTAGTTGTTTTTATGAGTCAAATCAAATTTTCAATTTAAAAAAAATCTTATCTTTTTTCAAAATCTTTTTCAAAAATAAATCTTTTTCATTTTTCTTATTTATTTTCGAAAATTATAAAAATATTTTTCAAAAATCTTTTTCTTCATTCTATCTCATAATTTTCGAAAATAACATCATCAATTAATGTTTTGATTCAAAAATTTCAAGCTTGTTACTTGCTTGTTAAGAAAGATTCAAACTTTAAGTTCTAGAATAATATCTTGTGATTTCTTGTGAATCAAGTCATTAATTGTGATTTTAAAAATCAAATCTTTTTCAAAACTACCTAACTAACTCTCTCTCTCTAATTTTCGAAAATATCTCCCTCTTTTTCAAAAATTCTTTTTAATTAACTAATTGTTTTAAAATTCAATTTTAATTTATTTCTTCTTTTAATTTTCGAAAATCACTAACCATTTTTCAAAAATAATTTTCGAAAATTCTCTCTCTCTCTCTCTCTCATCTCCTTCTATTTATTTATTTACTAACATCTCTTCCTCACTCACCAAAAATCCGAACCCCCTCTCTCTCTGAGTTCAGATTTTCTCTTCTTCTTTTCTTCTACTCTTCTTTTCTTCTTCTACTTACATAAGGAAATCTCTATACCTGGGCAAAAAGGATCCCTATTATTATTATTTTTCTGTTCTCTCTTTTTCATATGAGCAGGAGCAAGGACAAGAACATTCTTGTTGAAGAAGATCCAGAACCTAAAAGGACTCTGAAGAGGAAACTAAGAGAAGCTAAATTACAACAATCCAACAAGCACCTTTCAGAAATTTTCGAACAGGAAGAGGAGATGGCAGCCGAAAATAATAATAATGCAAGGAGAATACTTGGTGACTTTACTGCACCTAATTCCAATTTACATGGAAGAAGCATCTCCATCCCTACTATTGGAGCAAACAATTTTGAGCTGAAACCTCAATTAGTTTCTCTGATGCAGCAAAACTGCAAGTTTCATGGACTTCCATCTGAAGATCCTTTTCAGTTCTTAACTGAATTCTTGCAGATCTGTGATACTGTTAAGACGAATGGAATAGATCCTGAAGTCTACAGGCTCATGCTTTTCCTCTTTGCTGTAAGAGACAGAGCTAGAGTGTGGTTGGACTCTCAACCCAAAGATAGCCTGAACTCTTGGGATAAGCTGGTCATGGCTTTCTTAGCCAAGTTCTTTCCTCCTCAAAAGCTTAGTAAGCTTAGAGTGGATGTTCAAACCTTCAGACAAAAAGAAGGTGAATCCCTCTATGAAGCTTGGGAGAGATACAAGCAACTGACCAAAAAGTGTCCTTCTGACATGCTTTCAGAATGGACCATCCTGGATATATTCTATGATGGTTTATCTGAGCTATCAAAGATATCATTGGATACTTCTGCAGGTGGATCCATTCACCTAAAGAAAATGCCTGCGGAAGCTCAAGAACTCATTGACATGGTTGCTAATAACCAGTTCATGTACACTTCTGAGAGGAATCCTGTGAGTAATGGGATGCCTCAGAAGAAGGGAGTTCTTGAAATTGATACTCTGAATGCCATATTGGCTCAGAACAAAATATTAACTCAGCAAGTCAATATGATTTCTCAGAGTCTGGATGGAATGCAAGCTGCATCCAACAGTACTCAAGAGGAATCTTCTGAAGAAGAAGCTTATAATCCTGAGAACCCTGCAATAGCAGAGGTGAATTACATGGGTGAACCATATGGAAACACCTATAACCCCTCATGGAGAAATCACCCAAATCTCTCATGGAAGGATCAAAAGCCTCAACAAGGCTTTAATAATGGTGGAAGAAACAGGTTTAGTAATAGCAAGCCTTTTCCATCATCCACTAAGCAACAGACAGAGAACTCTGAACAAAATATTTCTAATTTAGCAAACTTAGTCTCTGATCTATCTAAGGCCACTGTAAGTTTCATGAATGAAACAAGGTCTTCCATTAGAAATCTGGAAGCACAAGTGGGCCAGCTGAGTAAAAGGATCACTGAAATCCCTCCTAGTACTCTCCCAAGCAATACAGAAGAAAATCCAAAAGGAGAGTGCAAGGCCAATGATATAACCATCATGGCCGAATCCAAAGAGGAAGGGGAGGACGTGAATCCCAGTGAGGAAGACCTCCTGGGACGTCCAGTGATCAACAAGGAGTTTCCCTCTGAGGAACCAAAGGACTCTGAGGCTCATCTAGAGACCATAGAGATTCCATTGAACCTCCTTATGCCATTTATGAGCTCTGATGAGTATTCCTCTTCTGAAGAGAATGAGGATGTTACTGAAGAGCAAACAGCCAAGTTTCTTGGTGCAATCATGAAGCTGAATGCCAAAATATTTGGCATTGATACTTGGGAAGTTGAACCTCCCTTGTTCATCAATGAACTAAGTGATCTGGATCAACTGACATTGCCTCAGAAGAAACAGGATCCTGGAAAGTTCTTAATACCTTGTACCATAGGCACCATGATCTTTGAAAAGGCTCTGTGTGACCTTGGTTCAGGGATAAACCTCATGCTCCTCTCTGTAATAGAGAAACTGGGAATCTTTGGGGTGCAAGCTGCTAAAATCTCATTAGAGATGGCAGACAATTCTAGAAAACAGGCTTATGGACAAGTAGAGGACATATTAGTAAAGGTTGAAAGCCTTTACATCCCTGCTGATTTCATAGTCCTAGATACTGGGAAGGATGAGGATGAATTCATCATCCTTGGAAGGCCCTTCCTAGCCACAGCAAGAGCTGTGATTGATGTTGACAGAGGTGAATTAGTCCTTCAATTGAATGGGGACTCCCTTGTGTTTACAACTCAAGGTTATCCTTCTGTAAACATGAAAAAGAGGCACAGTAAGCCTCCCCCTCTGCAGAGTCAACCAGAGCCCCCACAGTTAAACTATAAGTTTGGTGTTGGGAGGCCACAACCAAACTCTAAGTTTGGTGTTGAACTCCCATATCCAAACTCTAAGTTTGGTGTTGGGGAGTCTCAACAATGCTCTGAACATCTGTGAGGCTCCATGAGAGCCCACTGTCAAGCTATTGACATTAAAGAAGCGCTTGTTGGGAGGCAACCCAATTTTTATTTATCTAATTCTATTTTATTTTTATTGTTATTTCATGTTTTATTAGGTTCATGATCATGTGGAGTCACAAAATAAATATAAAAATTGAAAATGGAATCAAAAACAGCAGAAGAAAAATCACACCCTGGAGGAAGATCTCATTGGCGTTTAAACACCAGTAAGGAGCATCTGTCTGGCGTTCAACGCCAGAACAGAGCATGTTTCTGGCGTTGAACGCCAGAAACAAGCAGCATCCTGGCGTCCAAATGCCAGAAATGCGCAGTGAAGAAGAGCTGGCGCTGAACGCCAGAAACAAGCATCTGGCTAGCGTTCAACGCCAGAAATATGCTGCATCTGGGCGTTGAACGCCCAGAACAAGCATCAGTTCGGCGTTTAAACGCCAG
>NC_029785.2:73490130-73492252 GCF_000816755.2 Arachis ipaensis | reverse complement strand
CACTCTTCCCCATAAATAAACTCCATAAACTCCACCTACCTTCAAAATTCAAAATCAATTTTCCACCCAAAACCCACCCTTATGGCCGAACCTTACCCCCCCTCCCTTCCCTATATATAGCCCTCCATTCTTCCTCATTTTCACACAACACAACCCTCTCTTCTTCCCCTTCTTGGCCGAAACACATATCTCTCTCCCTCTCCTCCATTTCTTCTTCTTCATCTATTCTTTTTTCTCTTGCTCGAGGGCGAGAAAAATTCTAAGTTTGGTGTGGTAAAAGCATAAGCTTTTTATTTTTCCATTACCATTGATGGCACCCAAGACCGGAGAATCCTCTAGAAAAGGGAAAGGGAAGACAAAAGCTTCCACCTCCGAGTCATGGGAGATGGAAAGGTTCATCTCTAAAGCCCATCAAGACCACTTCTATGATGTTGTGGCCAAGAAGAAGGTGATCCCCGAGGTCCCTTTCAAGCTCAAAAGAAATGAGTATCCAGAGATCCGACATGAAATCCAAAGAAGAGGTTGGGAAGTTCTAACAAACCCCATCCAACAAGTCGGCATTCTAATGGTTCAAGAGTTCTATGCCAATGCATGGATCACTAGGAACCATGATCAAAGTAAGAACCCAAACCCAAAGAATTATCTCACCATGGTTCGGGGGAAATACTTAGATTTTAGTCCGGAAAATGTAAGATTGGCGTTCAACTTGCCAATGATGGAAGAGAGCGCACGCCCCTACACAAGGAGAGTCAACTTTGATCAAAGGTTGGACCAAGTCCTCATGGACATATGTGTGGAAGGAGCTCAATGGAAGATTGACTCAAAAGGCAAATCGGTTCAACTGAGAAGACTCGACCTTAAGCCTGTAGCTAGAGGATGGTTAGAGTTCATTCAACGCTCAATCATTCCCACTAGCAACCAGTCTGAAGTTACTATAGACCGGGCCATCATGATCCATAGCATCATGATTGGAGAAGAGGTGGAGGTTCATGAGATTATACCTTAAAAACTCTACAAGGTGGCTGACAAGTCCTCCACTATGGCAAGGTTAGCTTTTCCTCACCTCATTTGCCATCTATGCAATTCGGCTGGGATTGACATAGAAGGAGACATTCCCATTGAGGAAGAAAAGCCCATCACTAAGAAAAAGATGGAGCAAGCAAGAGAGCCCATGCATGGATCTCAAGAGACGCATGAAGCTCATCACCATGAGATCCCGGAGATGCCTCAAATGCATCTTCCTCCACAAAACTAATCCATCACCTCTCTTAAATGAAAAATGTTTTAATTCAAAAGAACAAGAAGTACATGAGTTTCGAATTTATCCTTGAACTTAGTTTAATTATATTGATGTGGTGACAATGCTTCTTGTTTTCTGAATGAATGCCTGAACAGTGCATATGTCTTTTGAAGTTGTTGTTTTTAGAATGTTAAATATGTTGGCTCTTGAAAGAATGATGACAAGGAAACATGTTATTTGATAATCTGAAAAATCATAAAAATGATTCTTAAAGCAAGAAAAAGCAGCAAAGAACAAAGCTTGCAGAAAAAAAAATGGCGAAAAAAAAATAGAAAGAAAAAGAAAAAGCAAGCAGAAAAAGCCAAAAGCTCTTAAAACCAAGAGGCAAGAGCAAAAAGCTAGTAGCCCTTAAAACCAAAAGGCAAGGGTAAATAAAAAGGATCCCAAGGCTTTGAGCATCAGTGGATAGGAGGGCCTACAGGAATAAAATCCTGGCCTAAGCGGCTAAACCAAGCTGTCCCTAACCATGTGCTTGTGGCGTGAAGGTGTCAAGTGAAAACTTGAGACTGAGCGGTTAAAGTCAAGGTCCAAAGCAAAAGAAGAGTCTGCTTAAGAACCCTGGACACCTCTAATTGGGGACTTTAGCAAAGCTGAGTCACAATCTGAAAAGGTTCACCCAATTATGTGTCTGTGGCATTTATGTATCCGGTGGTAATACTGGAAAACAAAGTGCTTAGGGCCACGGCCAAGACTCATAAAGTAGCTGTGTTCAAGAATCAACATACTGAACTAGGAGAATCAATAACACTATCTGAACTCTGAGTTCCTATAGAAGCCAATCATTCTGAACTTCAAAGGATAAAGTGAGATGCCAAAACTATT
>NC_029785.2:73459072-73488921 GCF_000816755.2 Arachis ipaensis | reverse complement strand
CAAAACTATTTAAGAGGCAAAAAGCTATAAGTCCCGCTCATTTGATTGGAGCTATGTTTCATTGATAGTTTGGAATTTATAGTATATTCTCTTCTTTTTATCCTATTTGATTTTCAGTTGCTTGGGGACAAGCAACAATTTAAGTTTGGTGTTGTGATGAGCGGATAATTTATACGCTTTTTGGCATTGTTTTTAGTATGTTTTTAGTAGAATCTAGTTACTTTTAGGGATGTTTTTATTAGTTTTTATGTTAAATTCACATTTCTGGACTTTACTATGAGTTTGTGTATTTTTCTGTGATTTCAGGTATTTTCTGGCTGAAATTGAGGGACTTGAGCAAAAATCAGATTCAGAGGTTGAAGAAGGACTGCTGATGCTGTTGGATTCTGACCTCCCTGCACTCAATGTAAAATTTCTGGAGCTACAGAACTCAAAATGGCGCGCTTCCAATTGCGTTGGAAAGTAGACATCCAGGGCTTTCCAGCAATATATAATAGTCCATACTTTGGCCGAGTTTAAATAACGTAAAAGGGCGTTGAACACCAGTTCTACGCTGCTGTCTAGAGTTAAATGCCAGAAACACGTCACAAACCAGAGTTGAACGCCAGAAACACGTTACAACCTGGCGTTAAACTCTAGAAAGAGCCTCTGCACGTGTAACATTCAAGCTCAGCCCAAGCACACACCAAGTGGGCCCCGGAAGTGGATTTATGCATCAATTACTTACTTCTGTAAACCCTAGTAGCTAGTTTATTATAAATAGAACTTTTTACTATTGTATTAGACATCCTGGATTGTATTTTTGATCCTGTGATCACGTTTTGGGTGCTGGCCATTCAGCCATGCCTGAACCTTTCACTTATGTATTTTCACTACTAGAAAATTAGTTATTACAGACAGATATTTCCGACGGATTTTATCCCACGGAAATACAGACGGAATTTCAGAGGGATTTTTTTGTTGGAAAACAAAAAAAATGAATTAGCATAAATTACAAACGGAAAATAGAATCCGTCGATAATTCCGTCGGTAAAATTAATTTTTTTTCGTGAGAAATAGTTACAGACGAAAAATTCGTCTGTAATTAAATAGAAAAAATGTTGCGTTTCATTAAATTATTACAGACGGATTTTCCCTCTGTAATTTAAAATTTTCCGTCGGAAATATTGAGTTAACCCTAATTTTATCACCACACTATCGAGCTCCATTCACACTCCTGACCTATGAACTCATTTTCTCATTTTCACCCTCATCCCTCTTCAAAGTTGTCGTCGAGTACTCTTCTCCTCCGGTAGAAGGTGCTGTCGCCGCCGGCGGGGATAGACCGTGGGTGCCGTCATCTGGGGAAGCTCTACTCGGCCCTCTTCGCATCGTTCCTCCTCTCCTCGCCATTGCACGAAGTTCTGAGTTGAGCTCGTGGCATCGCCGTCGCGAAGGGTTCCTCCCCTCCTCGCCGTGCGTCGTTTCTGATTCACTGCTCCTGCCCCTTCTCTTCTCTGATTTTAGGTAACTCTGTGTCAAACTCTCATCGCGCGCTCACCTGTCTCACACTCTCCGAGCTCACTTTATCAATCTTACTCTCACAACTTTTGCAAACCCTAGGAACAACATTATCAATCTTACTCTCACAATATTTGCAACCATCTACTCAGTTTAGTTGAGGTGAGATTCATTCATCGTGGCTTCCACTTTTATCTTAAGATCTCCAATTTATAAATTTAACTATTTTGTTCTGATTTAACGCATTGATTTTTATCTGTTTCTTAATTGAAAATATTGAAATAAAAGGATGGCCGTGTTTGCTGGTTTGACATGCGGTGCAAAGATGTGGCGAGACTGGTTATGGATGTTATTGTGGAACCCGTCACTTCCTTGTGTTTCAAGACTGGTGAGACCATTTTCTTCTTTTAAATGTCATTTGTTCTTAATATTTGTTTTAGTATCTGTTTCACAAGGGATTCTCAGAAAAGGATCAAAAACTGGAGTTGAACGCCCAAACTGGCACAAAAATTGGCGTTCAACTCCACAAATGGCCTCTGCACGAGGATTAGTGTGTCACCATATGGTTATGTGGAGCTTCAAGATATTGATTCTGATAAGAAGTTCATTGTCAATGGACAGAGAATCAAGCATTATCTTGAAGGCAACACTGAGCAAGAATGCTCAAGGCTGAAGCTAGATTGAAAGCTCAGCAAAGTCCAGCTAAAGACAATAAAGAAGCGCTTGTTGGGAGACAACCCAGCCATGGGGCAACAATCCTCTAAGCATTTTTGCCCTATTTTTATTTTTATTTGTTTATATAAAGTTCACTGACACTAAGGTACAAAGTCATTTGTATAAGTTTACAGGGTTACAGAAGGAATCAGCACACAAAACAGAGTAAAAGAGCTCAATGGCAAGAAAACGCCAAAAGGGGCATTTTGGGCGTTCAGCGCCCAAAATGGGCATCCACTGGGTGCTGAACGCCAGTAATGGCAGCATTTGGGCGTTCAACGCCAGAAATGGCCACCCACTGGGCGTTGAACGCCAGGAATGGCAGCAACTGGGCGCTGAACGCCCAGGAGATCAGCATTTGGGCGCTGAACGCCCAAAACAGGCAGTGTTTGGGCGTTCAAACGCCAGGAGGACAGGAAGGAGCCAAATCCAAGCAATCCCACACGTATTTCCATTTCAAATTTTATGCATCAATGCATGATGTTTACATGAACATATCAAGAACCCTGATTTCAAAAAACCTTAATTTCTAAAAATCCATCTTTCCAAATTCAACCCAACTCCGTTGGATCTTTGAATGATGACCATATTTCATTTCTTAACCGAATTTATGCTTTGTTTATCTGAAAATTAGAGCTGCTGTGAACTATGATAGGTTAGTTAATGTCTTAATGCAAATGCTTGTTCTCCTCCCCCCTCTCTCTTTTTATCTTTTAAAATGCGTGTTGCTTTTAACATCTTAGTTTTGAGGGAGGGGTAGCTTTATGTGTCATTTTTTTATTAGTTGTGTTCTGATTTTGGGGATTTTTTGGATGGTATTGTTTTTGTAGGGATCTCCTGGAATTGAAGATAGCGACAAGTCTGAGGCGCAATTGACTTCAGCTGCTGCTTCTGTGGAGGGTTAAATTCAGGATGCTTGTGACAATTCTTGTAGCATCTGTCTTGAAGCCTTCTGTGACAGTGATCCTTCCACCGTATGACCCTAATTTTTTTTATCATGTGTTCATTTCTTTGGATGACTTTTGTTTGACTCTTTTGATCATGCTGGTTTCTTTCACCCTTCCTGCAGGTGACAAGTTGCAAGCATGAGTTTCATTTTCAGTGCATTCTGGAATGGTATTGTTCTTTGGCTTTCTCTATTAACTGTTTAGTCCTGTATTATAGTGAGAATTATGGATATTCATTTGGCATTTCAGTCTTGTTGTACCATTTTTATGCTTTGGTGAATTCATCTTGTTGTACTATTTTTATGCTTTGAAGAAAGTTCTTACTGGCAGAGCTTCACATGAAGTCCTATTAAGAATTGCTCATGCGGTAGGTACCACCATATCCTTCTTTTTTGGTATCTGTCTCAAGAAGACTAATAGTGGTTTATTTGCTTAATATATCAATTTTGGTCCTGTTTTTTCAGAATATGATTGTGATATCAGTGTCCACTTCTTTAGGGAAAAATCAGTCACGGTTAGTCTTTATAATCTTCTTTCCAAAAGCTAAATTAACATTTGCTTTGGATTTGATTTCTTTAGGTTGAAAATGTTGTCTCAATTTTATTTAGTGGAACATGAATAATTGCCATACTTCATATTTGTTTTGTGAATTACACACAATTTTTGCAATTTGAAATCAACTATGCTTAACTAATGTAACGTAATTGTAATATTTCAGGCTCTTGACACCTTCAACACTGCAGTAGTTTCTCCTATATACTATGTCATGTTCACAACACTTACAATCCTAGCTAGTGTGATAATGTTCAAGGTATCATCAACTAATTTTGGTATTTAAGTTTTAGTTTCTGTGTATTTCAGTTGCATTATAATTACAAAACATATTCTTTTGGAGTCTGCCAGTTGAGAAATGAAGTTAATAAACTGGCTTGGAGGCTTGGAGTTACTGATGATCATCTCAAACAAAAGGTGCTGTATAGTCTGGTCCTGTTATTTCATGGAATTTGAAATCATGTTTAGTATATCTAAATGCATGTTTTTAAATCTACTGCCATGCAGAATCTGGAAATCAAGAAATTGACAGATGAAAAGAAATGTGCATTGGCTACACAATATGCGGCAGAAGCAACTCTTAGAAGGGTACATGCAAATCAAAAGGATGATGATATTCTCCCAATTGATAGCATCATTACTCCATTTGAAGCTGAGATTAAAATATACAAGAATGAGTTACAAATAATGTAACTCCCAGCAAGGATGCATTTGTCAAATAATTAATTAATTTAATGTAACTTCTTCTTCCTCTTTATATGATGCTATAAGAACAATACACAGAGTATATGTTTTGAATTATAGTTGATGTATCAACACATTTTATTGATGTATAGTTATTTATTATTATAGTTGATGTATCAATACACTTTGTTTATTTTTTGAATTATATTGGCTTCCTTGATTATAGTATTTTTCTTTTAGTTCGATAAGATAATAAATTTGTTTATTTTTTGAAATATTATAAATATTCGAATACAAATTAGATAAAAATATTTATTTATTAAATTTATATTTATTTTGTATGAAAAAAGGTGTATTTTGTAAAGAAAAAATCTAAAAAAAAAATTTACCTTACTGATGGACTTACAGACGGATTTTCTGTCTGTATTCAAAGTTTGGAAAATCTGTCTGTAATTACAGACGGAAAATCTGTCTGAAAATTCGTCTGTAATTACAGACGGAAAATCCGTCTGAAAATTCGTCTGTAATTACAGACGGAAAATCCGTCTGAAAATCCGTCTGTAATTACAGACGGAAAATTCGTCTGAAAGTGCGTCGCCTTTGGGAAATGGGTAGAAAATTTACAGAGGGAAAATCCGTCGGTAACTGGTAAAAATCTGTCTGTAATTTTCCGACGGAGAAAAAATTCGTTGGTAAATAATTTCCGACAGGGCTTTTACAGAGGGACAAAATCCGTCGGTAATTTCGTCGGTAACCAAAAATCCGTCTGTAATAAAGACTAAATCCGTCTGTAAATCTGTCTGTATTAATCCATTTTCTAGTTGTGTTTCAAACGGTAGAGTTTCTACACTCCATAGATTAAGGTGTGGAGCTGTGCTGTTCCACAAAGATTAATGCAAAGTACTACTGTTTTTCTATTAAATTCAACTTATTCCGTTTCTAAGATATTCATTCGCACTTCAACATGAATGTGATGAACGTGACAATCATCATCATTCTCCCACGAACGCGTGCCTGACAACCACTTCCGTTCCATATTAGATTGGATGATTATCTCTTGGATCTCTTAATCAGAATCTTCGTGGTGTAAGCTAGATTGATGGCAACATTCATGAGAGTCTGGAAAGTCTAAACCTTGTCTGTGGTATTCTGAGTAGGACTCTGGGATTGAATGACTGTGACAAACTTCAAACTCGCGAGTGCTGGGCGTAGTGACAGACGCAAAAGGAGGGTGAATCCTATTCCAGTATGATCGAGAACCTCAGATGATTAGCCGTGCTGTGACAGAGCATTTGGACCATTTTCACAAGAGGATAGGATGCAACCATTGACCACGGTGATGCCTCCAGACGATTAGCCATGCAGTGACAGCGCATCGGACCATTTTCCAGAGAGGATTAAAAGTAGCCAGTGACAATAGTGATGTCCTTACATAAAGCCAGCCATGGAAAGGAGTAGGACTGATTGGATGAAGACAGCAGGAAAGCAGAAGTTCAGAGGGACGAAAGCATCTCTATACCTTTATCTGAAATTCTCACCAATGATATACATAAGTATTTCTATCTTTATTTTCTGTTTATTTATTATTATTATTCGAAAACTCCATAACTATTTGATATCCGCCTGACTGAGATTTACAAGGTGACCATAGCTTGCTTCATACCAAAAATCTCCGTGGGATCGACCCTTACTCACGTAAGGTTTTATTACTTGGACGACCCAGTGCACTTGCTGGTTAGTTGTATCGAAGTTGTGAATGAAAAACGATTTATTAAGACGTGCGTACAGAGTTTTTGGCGCCGTTGCCTGAGATCACAATTTCGTGCACCAACTACCCGACCTCTTCTCAAAGAGCTTGGCCAAATCACCCGAAAAGCCCAATAAGGGCCCAAAGAAAGGAACATGACCCAAATCCAAAGGCAGCACAAGCCTATTGGGATAAAGGCGGTTCCCTTGAAGATAAGATGACTTCACTCAAAGATAAGATAAGATAAGATAACTATCTTATCTCCAGAAAGGTCATTCCTCACTATTATAAATACACTGGAGCACCCAGGTATAACTCATACTCTGATTCTACTAAAAACCTGCTTAATACCCTTGCTAACTTAAGCATCGGAGTCCCTTGCAGGTACCACCACCCTCCGGTGACGAAGGATCAGCATCACCAACAAGTCCAACAAGTTGGGCGCGGCAGCTCTGGCCACCACCCACAAGTCGGACACGTCAGCGCTGACCAGCACAGAAGATCTCGTCCGAGATCGACCTACAGTTTCAGGTAACCCTCGGAACAAGCACTGCTTCCCTTATCTGGGCCTGTTCTCGGTGTTCAGGGAGTAGTTTGAGCTCTTCTTTATGTGCCCTGAGATTGCCAACCTCATCATAGAATCTCACCCTTGGACTTTACTCGTTGACTTCAACTGGTATCATGGCTTCTATGCCATAAGCAAGTCGAAAATGTGTTTCTCTAGTAGCTGATTGAGGCGTCGTTCAATAGGCCCAGAACACTTGAGGGAGCTCCTCGACCCAAGCCCCCTTTGCATCTTGAAGCCTATTCTTCAGTCCGGCCAGTATGACTTTATTGGCTGCCTCGGCTTGCCCATTTGCTTGTGGGTGTTCAACCGAGGTGAACTGGTGCTTGATCTTCATACTGGCTACCAAGTTTCTGAATGTAGAGTCGGTGAACTGGGTTTCACTATCCGTGGTGATGGAATGGGGAATTTGATAAACCCCGTTTTAGGGTTTATCTTGTGATGAATTTAGAGTATTTTATCAACCTTTTCTCATATTTATTCAATGAAATAGCATGGTTTTGTGATTCTCCCTTGATTTGTGCTTAAATGTGAAAACATGCTTTTAGACCTTTAATTTGATGATTTTTATTCACCTTTGATTCCACTAGATGCCTTGATTTTCTTGTTAAGTGATTTCAGGTTGAAAAGGCTAGGAATGGATCAAAGGAGTGAAGAGGAAAGCATGCAAAGTGGAGAACACATGGAAAAAGCCAAAGATTTGGATGCAACCATCCACGTGCACACGCAATGTACGCGCACGCGTGGATCGCGAAAACTCAAGGGACGCGCACACGTGCTGTACGCATACGCATCCGTGCCAGCACGTGATTTTAAAGTGAAAACGTGCCCAGCGAATTCTGAGAGCTGCGGGGCCCAGTTTGCAACCAACTTTGGCGCCAAAATGCTTTAAAGGACCAAGGATTAAAGAGCAAGGGGGGATTCCATCACTTTACACATAGTTTTAGTTTAGAGAAGGCCTTAGTTAGTTTTAGAGAGAGAAGCTCTCACTTCTCTCTAGGATTAGGATTAGGTTTAGGTCAATAATTTTAGATCTAGGTTTTAATTCATGTTTTCATCTACTTCTACTTATCAATTCTTTGTTGTTACATCTTGTTCTTCTATTCCTTTGTTGTAATTTCTTCTATTTTGTTTCCATACTTTGTTGTAGATCTACTCTTGTTCATTCTATTTTCCTTCAATTCAATTTGAGGTAATTCATAATAATTGTGTTCCTTTTGATTGTGTTGTTAATTTGTTGCAATAATTGTTGTTAGATTTCATTCTTGTTGCCAATTTACTATGCTTTTCTTTTATGCCTTCCAAGTGTTTGTAAAAATGCTTGAGAAGATGTTAGAATAGAATTTTATGTTCTTAGCTTGGGAAGGTAACTTAGGAATTCTTGAGTTACTAATGTCCAAGTGATTAATAGTTTGTAACCATTGACTCTAGCTAATAATTGTGTTCCTTTTGATTGTGTTGTTAATTCGTTGCAATAAATGTTGTTAGATTTCATTCTTGTTGCCAATTTACTATGCTTTTCTTTTATGCCTTCCAAGTGTTTGTAAAAATGCTTGAGAAGATGTTAGAATAGAATTTTATGTTCTTGGCTTGGGAAGGTAACTTAGGAATTCTTGAGTTACTAATGTCCAAGTGATTGATAGTTTGTAACCATTGACTCTAGCTCTCATTAATTCCATTAGTGAATAGCTAGGACTTATGGGCTTGGATTGATGCAACTCATTTGTCTTTCTTTTACTTGTTAGAGGATGACTTAATGGGATTGATCCTTGCAATTATCATATTGTGGTTAGTGATAAGGATAGAGAGCCTTGATCACCAAACCTTGCCAAGACCTTTTTGTCATTTGATTTCCTTTATCATTTACTCTCCTAGTTTCTTGTCCATGATGAGCGGATAATTTATACGCTTTTTGACATTATTTTTAAGTAGTTTTTAGTATGATTTAGCTAGTTTTTACTATATTTTTATTAGTTTTTATTCAAAATTCACATTTCTGGACTTTACTATGAGTTTGTGTGTTTTTTTGTGATATCTAGTATTTTCTGGCTGAAATTGAGGGACCTGAGAAAAATATGATTCAGAGGATGAAAAACGACTCTAGATGCTGTTGGATTCTGACCTCCCTGCACTCAAAGTGGATTTTCTGGAGCTACAGAAGTTCAAATGGTGCGCTATCAATTTCGTTAGAAAGTAGACATCCAGCGCTTTTTAGCAATATATAATAGTCTATACTTTGCTTGAAGATAAATGACGCAAACTGGCGTTCAACGCCAGCTTCCTGCCCCATTCTGGAGTTAAACGCCAGAAACAGGTTACAACCTGGCGTTTAACTCCAAAAACAGCCTAGGTACGTGTAAAGCTCAAGTCTCAGCCCCAACACACACCAAGTGGGCCCTAGAAGTGGATTTCTGCACTATCTATCATAGTTTACTCATTTTCTGTAAACCTAGGTTACTAGTTTAGTATTTAAACAACTTTTAGAGATTTATTTTGGTACCTCATGACATTTTACGCGTTTCATATTGTATTTCTGACGGCATGAGTCTCTAAACCCCCATGATTGGGGGTGAGGAGCTCTGCTGTGTCTCGATGAATTAATGCAATTACTTCTATTTTCTATTCAAACACGCTTGTCTCTGCTCTAAGATATTCACTCGCACTTAACCATGATGAATGTGACGATCCGTGACACTCATTACCATTCTCAACCCATGAACGCGTGCCTGACAACCATTTCCATTCTACCTTAGATTGAGTGTGTATCTCTTTGATTCCTGATTCACGCGTTTGATTGCATCTCCTGACAACAGAGCATTCGAATCCGTGAGATCAGAGTCTTCGTGGTATAGGCTAGAATTATTGGCAGCCATTCCTGAGATCTGGAAAGTCTAAACCTTGTCTGTGGTATTCCGAGTAGGATCTGGGATGGGATGACTGTGACGAGCTTCAAACTCACGAGTGCTGGGCGCAGTGACAGACGCAAAAGGATCAATGGATCCTATTCCACATGAGTGAGAACCGACAGATGATTAGCCGTGCGGTGACAGCGCATTTGGACCATTTTCACTGAGAGGACGGATGGTAGCCATTGACAACGGTGATCCACCAACATACAGCTTGCCATGGAAGGAGTCTTGCGTGTGTGAAGAAGAAGACAGTAGGAAAGCGGAGATTTAGAAGACAGAGCATCTCCAAAACCCCAATCTGTTCTCCATTACTGCATAACAAGTATTATTTAATCTACGCTTTTTACTCTTCATAAATATAATCACCCTTATCATTGGTTTCCTGACTAAGAATTACAAAATAACCATAGCTTGCTTCAAGCCGACAATCTCCGTGGGATCGACCCTTACTCACGTAAGGTATTACTTGGACGACCCAGTGCACTTGCTGGTTAGTGGTACGAGTTGTGAAAAGTGTGATTTACAATTCGTGCACCAAGTTTTTGGCACCGTTGCCGGGGATTGTTCGAGTTTGGACAACTGACGGTTTATTTTGTTGCTTAGATTAGGAAAATTTTGTCTTTTGGGTCAGAGTCTTTTATTTTCTTTTCAAAAATTTCCAAAAATTTATTATTTTTCTTTATTAATCTTTAGAGTTTTCTGTTTAAGTTTAGTTTCATATTTTATGTTTGGTGTCAATTGCATGTTTTTTTTATTTTCGTTTAAATTTTTGAATTTGTGTTCATTGTTCTTTCTTGATCTTCAAGTTGTCCTTGCTATTTTTCTTGTTTGATCTTTAGTTTTTCCTGTCCTGTGTCTTTTCTTATTTTTCTTGTGTGTTTTCAAATTATCAGTTTCCAAAAATTTTTATACATTGAATATTTTCTTAAAAAAAAACACGTTAAATTTATAGCTCAGTTGGGTAGAGCGTTGTGCTTATGTTCTTGGTAATTGAGTATCTTCCTTTTAAAACTTTTTAAAAATAATTTTTCTTTGATTAAATCTTGTGCCAAACTTTTAAGTTTGGTGTTCTCTTGCTATCTTTCTTTAATTTTCGAAAATTTATTTTTAGTTTTTCTAAAAGTTTTAAGTTTGGTGTTCTTTTTATGTTCTTGAGTCTTTGAAACTTATTCTTGTTGTTCTTGTGAGTCTTCAAGGTGTTCTTGAGTCTTCTTTATATTTTGATCTTAAAATTTTTAAGTTTGGTATTCCTTGGTGTTTTCCTTCCAAAATTTTCGAAAAACAAGGAACATTAGATCTAAAAATTTTAAGTCTTGTGTCTTTTGTGTGTTTTTCTCTTTCTTTATTAAATTCAAAAATATCTTTTCTCTTTATTTCAATTAATTTTTGAAATTTCCCTTTAAAAATTCAGATTTTTATTTTAAAAACTTTCTATTTTATCTTATCTTAGTTTTAAAAATTCAAAATTCAAATCTTTTTCTAAAATCATATTCAAAAATTTTCAAATCTTTTCAATTAATTAGTCAATTTAACATTCAAATTTCTTCTTATTTTCTTTTTCTTTTAATTTTCGAAATCTATATTCTGTCTTCTAATTATTTTACTTCATTTTATTTCATTTTTTGGTTATTTTTAATTAAATAAAACAAAAATAAAAAAATTACATTTTACTTGCAATTCACATAATATCCCTTTCTCCGTCATGGATCTAAATGGAAATGAACAGTCCAGAAGGACTCTGGGATCATATGCTAATCCCACTACTACTGCATATGAGAGTAGTATCTGTATACCTCCCATCAAAGCAGGCAGTTTTAAGCTAAATCCTCAGCTCATTGTCATGGTACAACAAAACTGCCAGTATTCCGGTCTTCCACAAGAAGAACCTACTGAGTTTTTGGCACAATTCTTGCAAATTGCTGACACAGTACGTGACAAAGAGGTAGATCAGGATGTATACAGGTTGTTACTGTTTCTGTTTGTTGTAAAAGATCAAGCTAAAAGGTGGTTAAATAACCAACCCACAGCAAGCATAAGAACATGGAAACAGTTATCAGAAAAATTCCTGAATCAATATTTCCCTCCAAAAAGGATGACACAGCTAAGGCTGGACATCCAAGGATTTAAACAAGAGGATGATGAATCCCTTTATAATGCCTGGGAAAGGTACAGAGGGATGCTAAGGAAATGCCCCTCTGAAATGTTTTCAGAGTGGGTGCAATTAGTCATCTTCTACTATGGGCTTACAGAAAGAGCTCAGATATCTCTAGACCACTCAGCTGGTGGATCTATACACATGAGAAAAACTATTTAAGAGGCTCAAGAGCTTATTGATATAGTTGCCAAAAATCATCATCTGTACATAAGTAGTGGGTCTTCCATAAAAGAAGAAGCCAAAGCAGTGTCTACTGAACTTGGTCCTCCAGAACAAATTGCTGAACTCAATCAACAATTGTGTTTTCTAACAAAACAGCTAGCAGAATTCAAGGAGATGCTACAAGACACTAAAAATGCTAATAAAAATATGGAAGCACAATTGAATCAAACAAAACAGTAGTTATTAAAGCAGATAACAGAAGAGTGCCAGGCAGTCTAATTAAGAAGCGGAAAAACATTAAATACCTCACTTCAGAGCAGCAGAAAGCCAAGAAAAGAACAACTGATAGAGGATGAGCAAAATATTATCCAAAATCTCTCTGAGGACAGTAAGAGCCCAAGGAGGAACAACACTGGCGTTCAAACGCCAGAAAAGGATGCAAAGTTGGTGTTAAACGCCCAACCCATGCGCAGTTCTGGCGTTCAAACGCCAAAAACAGGGAAGGAGCTGGCGTCAAACGCCCAATGGAAGCTCAGTTCTGGCGTTCAAACGCCAGTGAGGGATCAGATACACACAAGTGTTGATAGCAACCCCTCTAAAAAGGCTTCTCCAACCACCTCTGTAGGAAATAAACCTGCAGCAACTAAGGTTGAGGAATACAAAGCCAAGATACCTTATCCTCAAAAATTCCGCCAAGAGGAGCAGGATAAGTAATTTGCCCGCTTTGCATACTATCTCAGGACTCTTGAAATAAAGATTCCGTTTGCAGAGGCACTTGAGCAAATACCCTCTTATGCCAAGTTCATGAAAGAGATCTTGAGTCATAAGAAGGATTGGAGAGAAACTAAAAGAGTTTCCTCACTGAAGAATGCAATGCAGTCATTCTGGAGAGCTTCCCAGAAAAGCTTAAAGATCCCGGGAGCTTTATGATACCATGCATATTAGAGGGTAATTGCACCAAGACAGCTTTATGTGATCTTAGAGCAAGCATCAACCTAATACCTGCATCCACTATCAGAAAGCTTGGTTTAACGGAAGAAGTCAAACCAACCCGAATATGTCTCCAACTTGCTGATGGCGCCATTAAATACCCATCAGGCGTGATTGAAGACATGATTGTCAGGGTTGGGCCATTCACCTTCCCCACTGACTTTGTGGTACTGGAAATGGAGGAGCACAAGAGTGCTACTCTCATTCTAGGAAGACCTTTCCTAGCAACTGGACGAACTCTCATTGATGTCCAAAAGGGGGAAGTAACCCTGAGAGTCAATAAAGATGAGTTTAAGTTGAATGCTGTCAAAGCCATGCAGGATCCAGACACACCAAAAGACTGCATGAAAGTTGATCTTATTGACTCTTTGGTAGAAGAGATCAACATGGCTGAGAGTCTCGAATTAGAGCTGGAAGACATCTTTAAAGATGTTCAGCCTAATCTGGAGGAATCAGAGGAATTGAAAGAGCCTCTGAAACTTCCTCAGGAAGAGAAAAAACCTCCTAAACCCGAGCTCAAACCATTACCACCATCCCTAAAATATACATTTCTGGGAGAAGGTGACACTTTTCCGGTGATCATAAGCTCTACTTTAAATCCCCTGGAAGAGGAAGCGCTACTTCAGGTGCTAAGGACACACAAGACAGCTCTTGGGTGGTCCATAAGTGATCTTAAGGGCATCAGCCCAGCAAGATGCATGCACAAGATCCTATTGGAGGACAATGCTAAGCCAGTGGTTCAACCACAGAGGCGGCTAAATCCAGCCATGAAGGAAGTGGTGCAGAAAGAGGTCACCAAGTTATTGGAGGCTGGGATTATTTATCCTATTTCTGATAGCCCATGGGTGAGCCCTGTCTAAGTTGTCCCCAAAAAGGGAGGCATGACAGTGGTTCATAATGAAAAAAATGAACTGGTTCCTACAAGAACAGTTACAAAGTGGTGCATGTGTATTGACTACAGAAGGCTCAATACAGCCACGAGAAAGGATCATTTTTCTTTACCATTCATAGACCAGATGCTAAAAAGACTAGCAGGTCATGATTATTACTACTTTTTGGATGGCTATTCAGGCTACAACCAAATTGCAGTAGATCCCTAGGATCAAGAGAAAACAGCATTCACATGTCCATCAGGAGTATTTGCCTACAGAAGGATGCCATTAGGGCTGTGTAATGCACCTGCAACTTTTCAGAGATGCATGCTCTCTATTTTCTCTGATATGGTGGAAAATTTTCTGGAAGTCTTTCATGGATGACTTCTCAGTATATGGAGACTCATTCAGCTCCTGTCTTGATCACCTGACACTGGTTCTGAAAAGATGCCAAGAGACTAACCTGGTTTTAAACTGGGAAAAATGTCACTTTATGGTGACTGAAGGGATTGTCCTTGGGCACAAGATTTCGAACAAGGGAATAGAGGTGGATCAAGCTAAGGTAGAGGTAATTGAAAAATTACCACCACCTGCCAATGTTAAGGCAATCAGAAGTTTTCTGGGGCATGCAGGATTCTATAGGAGGTTTATAAAGGATTTTTCAAAAATTGCAAAACCTCTGAGCAACCTGCTACCTGCTGACACGCCATTTGTGTTTGACACAGAGTGTCTACAGGCGTTTGAAACTCTGAAAGCTAAGCTGGTCACAGCACCAGTTATTTTTGCACCAGACTGGACATTACCATTCGAACTAATGTGTGATGCCAGTGACCATGCCATTGGTGCAGTATTGGGGCAGAGGCATGACAAGCTTCTGCATGTCATTTATTATGCTAGCCGTGTTTTAAATGATGCCCAGAAAAATTACACAACCATAGAAAAAGAATTGCTTGCAGTGGTTTATGCCATTGACAAGTTTAGATCATACTTAGTAGGATCAAAAGTGATTGTGTACACTGACCATGCTGCTCTTAAATATCTACTTACAAGCAGGATTCAAAACCCAGGCTCATAAGATGGGTGTTGCTTCTGCAAGAGTTTGATATAGAAATAAGAGACAGAAAAGGGATAGAAAACCAAGTGGTTGATCATCTGTCCTGGATAGAACCAGTAGAAGGGGCATCCTTTCCCTCTATTGAGATCTCTGAAACCTTTCCGGATGAGCATTTGTTCGCCATTCAGGAAACACCATGGTTTGCAGACATTGCAAACTATAAAGCTGCAAGGTTCATACCCAAGGAGTACAACAGGCAACAAAAGAAAAAATTAATTACTGATGTAAAGTACTACTTGTGGGATGAACCCTATCTCTTTAAGAGACATGCAGACGAAATAATCCGTAGGTGTGTGCCTATAGAAGAAGCATAGAAGATCTTATGGCATTGCCATGGGTCACAATATGGAGGCCATTTCAGAGGTGAGCGAACAGCCACCAAGGTCCTCCAATGTGGCTTCTACTGGCCTACCCTCTATAGAGATTCCCGTGAGTTTGTACGTAACTGTGACAGTTGCCAGAGATCTGGTAATCTGCCTCATGGTTACACCATGCCTCAACAAGGAATCTTGGAGATTGAGTTGTTTGATGTATGGGGTATTGACTTCATGGGGCCTTTCCCACCATCATACTCAAACACTTATATTCTGGTGGCAGTCGACTATGTATCCAAATGGGTAGAGGCCATTGCCACACCCACTAATGATACTAAGACAGTGCTGAAGTTCCTCCAGAAACATATCTTCAGCAGGTTTGGTATCCCTAGAGCACTAATTAGTGATGGGGGCACTCACTTCTGCAACAAACAACTTTACTCTGCTATGGTCCGGTATGGAATTAGTCACAAGGTGGCAACTCCATATCATCCACAGACAAACGGGCAAGCTAAAGTCTCTAATAGAGAACTACAAAGAATCCTGGAACGGACTGTAAGTACCCGTAGACAGGATTGGGCGAGAAGCTTGGATGATGCTCTGTGGGCTTACAGAACAGCATTCAAGACTCCTATAGGGACCTCTCCATACCAGCTTGTGTATGGTAAGGCTTGCCATCTGCCCGTGGAACTGGAGCATAAGGCCTACTGGGTAACCAGATTCCTAAACTTTGATGCCAAATTAGCTGGAGAAAAAAGATTGCTCCAGCTGAATGAGCTAGAGGAATTCAGACTCACTGCTTTCGAAAATGCCAAGCTTTACAAAGAGAAAGCAAAAAGGTGGCATGACAGAAAGCTATCCTCTAGAGTCTTTGAACTAGGACAAAAGGTTCTACTGTTTAACTCTAGGCTCAGGCTATTCCCCGGGAAACTGAAATCCCGGTGGAGGAGACCATATGTGATTACAAGTGTGTCACCGTATGGCTATGTGGAGCTTCAAGACATTGATTCTAATAAGAAGTTCATTGTTAATGGACAGAGAATCAAGCATAATCTTGAAGGCAATGTTGAGCAAGAGTGCTCAAGACTGAGGCTAGATTAAAAGCTCAGCAAGGTCCAGCTAATGACAATAAAGAAGCGCTTACTGGGAGGCAACCCAGCCATTAGTAAAGCTTTTTATTTATTTATTTAATTTTAATTATACAAGTTTAATATAAATAATCTTCAAGGTAAAGAATTAATTGCATAAGTTCACAGGGTTACAGAAGGATTCAGAATACAAAACAGGGAGAAGGAGCTCACTGGCAAGAAAACGCCGGTAAGAGGTATATTTGGGCGTTAAACGCCCAAAAGAAGCATTTACTGTGCGTTTAACGCCAGTAAAGATACCTTTCTGGCGTTTAACGCCATACCTGCAGCATCCTGGGCGTTTAGAAAAATGCCCAGTGACGAAAGATTTCTGGCGTTTAACGCCAGCCAGAAGCAACAGCTGGGCGTTAAACGCCCAAAAGAGGCTACAGATGGGCGTTAAACGCCCAAAACAAGCAGCAGTTGGGTGTTTAACGCCAGGATTGTGGAGGGGAGGAAGTTTTTGTTCCCAACTTGGATTTTTTTAAAATTTCATATTTCCATCCATTTTTCTTGCATAAACATGTTCCCATACTTTCATTTTTCAAACTTTTTTTTATCGTAATCCTAAAATTAAATCTTTCTCAATTCTTCTTCAACCTCTTCTCAAATCTTTTTTCAAAATAAATCTATCTTTTTCAAATTTTTTTCTTTTCTCAAACTCATCAATATCTTTTTCTAATCTTCACAATATTTTTAGAACAAATCTATCTTTTTCAAATATATTTCATATCTTTTCAATTTTAAATTACATCTTTTCCTATCTTACTTATCTTTTCCAAATCACATTTTCTATCATATCTTTTTAAAAGATTTTCGAAAACCCACCCCCTCCCATTTAAATCCTCGTTCGGCCTCCCCCCTCTCATCCACAAATTCGAACTTGGCTCTCCTTCTATCCCTCTCCTTTCTTTTTTTTTTTACTTGAGGACAAGCAAACCTCTAAGTTTGGTGTGTTTATCCGTGATCACTAAGCCAATACCCACCAAGATCATGGCTCCTAAGGGAAAACAAACCAACTCAAGAGGCAAGAAAGAGAATATTCCAAAACCACTTTGGAATCAAGGGAAGTTCTTAACCAAAGAACATTCAGACCATTACTACAAAATAATGGGTCTAAGGTCAGTGATCCCGGAAGTTAAATTCGATCTGAAAGAAGACGAATATCCGGAGATCCAAGAGCAAATTTGAAGCAGGAGCTGGAAAGTCCTAGCTAATCCTGAAACAAAGGTGGGAAGAAACATGGTTCAGGAATTCTACTCTAATCTATGGCAGACAGACAGACAGAGAATAGCTGGAACCGCATTCTATGACTATCAAACTCTGGTCAGAGGGAAGATTGTTCACACCCACCCTGACAAAATAAGGGAGGTCTTCAAGCTGCCTCAACTGTAAGATGACCCAAACTCCTTTAACAGGAGAATGATGAGACCAAATCAGAGCTTGGACAAAATCCTAGAGGACATATGCCTTCCTGGAGCCAAATGGACAACCAACACAAAGGGTGTCTCAAACCAACTCAAAAGAGGAGATATCAAACCAGTCGCCAAAGGCTGGATGGACTTCATTGGGCGCTCTATACTGCCCACTAGCAACCGCTCTGAAGTCACCATCAAAAGAGCAGTAATGATTCATTGAATTATGCGGGAAAAAGAAGTGGAAGTTCATCAGCTGATTTCTTGTGAGCTTTACAAAATTGCAAACAAGAACTCCAAAGATGCCAAATTGGCTTATCCAAGCTTGATCTCCCTGTTATGTAAAGATGCTGGAGTAAAAATGGGAGTATATGAGTATATTTCAGTTGAGCAACCAATCACCAAAAAGTCAATGGAAGGACAAGTGCAGGACGACCCCATCAAGAGGAGAGCACAGGAGTTTCTCCCAAAAATTCCTCAATTTGAATACTAGAGGGCGCCTAGAAGCATCTATCACCAAGTTGCAAGAAGCTATGGATCAACTGAAGGAAGAATAGCAAAATCAAAACAGCATGCTCTGCAAACTGCTTAGGGAACAAGAAGAGCAAGGGCGTGAACTGAAAGAACTGAAGCGCCAGAAGCTATCTCTTGAAGGGCCAAGCAAAGGTTGTTGAGTTCTAACTCTGTGATAAGCTTTTATCTATTTTAAGAGTATATGAGTATTAAAATTAGAGTCATTTGTCTTTATGTCTTTAGTTTCTTTTCTTTTATTACTAAGTGTCTGCTTTTATGCCTAATTTATATTATTTCCATTAAATAATAAATAAAGATTAGAGTCTATGCCTTAAAGTTATGAGCATCCTATGAATCCATCACCTTTCTTAAATGAAAAAATGTTTTAATTACAAAAGAACAAGAAGTACATGATTTCGAATTCATCCTTGAAATTAGTTTAATTATTTTTGATGTAGTGACAATACTTTTTGTTCTCTGAATGAATGCTTGAACAGTGCATATGTCTTTTGATATTGTTGTTTATGAATGTTAAATATGTTGGCTCTTGAAAGAATGATGAAAAGGAGAAATGTTATTGATAATCTGAAAAATCATAAAATTGATTCTCGAAGCAAGAAAAGCAGTGAATATAAAAGCTTGCGAAAAAAAAAAGCAAGCAGAAAAAGCCAATAGCCCTTAAAATAAAAAGGCAGGAGTAATAAAAAGGATCCAAGGCTTTGAGCATCAGTGGATAGGAGGGCCCAAGGGAATAAAATCCTGGCCTAAGCGGCTAAACCAAGCTGTCCCTAACCATGTGCTTGTGGCGTGAAGGTGTCAAGTGAAAACTTGAGACTGAGCAGTTAAAGTCAAGACCCAAAGTAAAAACAGAGTGTGCTTAAGAACCCTGGACACCTCTAATTGGGGACTTTAGCAAAGCTGAATCACAATCTGAAAAGGTTCACCCAGTTATGTGTCTATGACATGTATCTATCCGGTGGTAATACTGGAAAATAGAGTGCTTAGGGCCACGGCCAAGATTCATAAAGTAGCTGTGTTCAAGAATCAACATACGGAACTAGGAGAATCAATAACACTATCTAAATTCTAAGTTCCTATAGATGCCAATCATTCTGAACTTCAATGGATAAAGTGAGATGCCAAAACTATTCAAGAGGCAAAAAGCTACTAGTCCCGCTCATCTGATTGGAGCTACGTTTCATTGATATTTTGGAATTTATAGTATATTCTCTTCTTTTTATCATATTTGATTTCTAGTTGCTTGGGGATAAGCAACAATTTAAGTTTGGTGTTGTGATGAGCGGATAATTTATACGCTTTTTGGCATTGTTTTTAAGTAGTTTTTAGTATGATTTAGCTAGTTTTTACTATATTTTTATTAGTTTTTATTCAAAATTCACATTTCTGGACTTTACTATGAGTTTGTGTATTTTCCTATGATTTCAGGTATTTTCTGGCTGAAATTGAGGGACCTGAGAAAAATCTGATTCAGAGGTTGAAAAAGGACTGCAGATGCTGTTGGATTCTGACCTCCCTGCACTCAAAGTGAATTTTCTGGAGCTACAGTAGTCCAAATGGTGCGCTCTTAACTGCGTTGGAAAGTAGACATCCAGGGCTTTCCAACAATATATAATAGTCTATACTTTGCTTGAAGATAAATGACGCAAACTTGCGTTCAACGCCAGCTTCCTGCCCTATTCTGGAGTTAAACGCCAGAAACAGGTTGCAAAGCAGAGTTAAACGCCAGAAACAGGTTACAACCTAGCGTTTAACTCCAAAAATAGCCTAGGCATGTGTAAAGCTCAAGTCTCAGCCCCAGCACACACCAAGTGGGCCTCGGAAGTGGATTTCTGCACTATCTATCATAGTTTACTCATTTTCTGTATACCTAGGTTACTAGTTTAGTATTTAAACAACTTTTAGAGATTTATTTTGGTACCTCATGACATTTTACACGTTTCATATTGTATTTCTGATGGCATGAGTCTCTAAACCCCATGATTGGGGGTGAGGAGCTCTACTGTGTCTCGATGAATTAATGCAATTACTTCTATTTTCTATTCAAACACGCTTGTCTCTGCTCTAAGATATTCACTCGCACTTAACCATGACAAATGTGACGATCCGTGACACTCATCACCATTCTCAACCCATGAATGCGTGCCTGACAACCACTTCCATTCTACCTTAGATTGGTGTGTATTTCTTTGATTCCTAGTTCACGCGTTTGATTGCATCTCCTGACAACAGAGCATTCGAATCCGTGAGATCAGAGTCTTCGTGGTATAGGCTAGAATTATTGGCAGCCATTCCTGAGATCTGGAAAGTCTAAACCTTATCTGTGGTATTCTGAGTAGGATCTGGGATGGGATGACTGTGACGAGCTTCAAACTCACGAGTGCTGGGCGTAGTGACAGACGCAAAAGGATCAATGGATCCTATTCCACATGAGTGAGAACCGACAGATGATTAGCCGTGCGGTGACAGCGCATTTGGACCATTTTCACTGAGAGGATGGATGGTAGCCATTGACAACGGTGATCCACCAACATACAGCTTGCCATGGAAGGAGTCTTGCATGCGTGAAGAAGAAGAAAGTAGGAAAGCAGAGATTCAGAAGACAGAGCATCTCCAAAACCTCAATCTGTTCTCCATTATTGCATAACAAGTATTATTTAATTTACACTTTTTACTCTTCATAAATATAATCACCCTTATTATTGATTTCCTGACTAAGAATTACAAAATAACCATAGCTTGCTTCAAGCCGACAATCTCCGTGGGATTGACCCTTACTCACGTAAGGTATTACTTGGACGACCCAGTGCACTTGCTGGTTAGTGGTACGAGTTGTGAAAAGTGTGATTTATAATTCGTGCACCAGTCCAAAACCCCAAATTATACATGTCCATAACCAATAACAAGAACACTACCCTGAATTTCTTTGAGAGACGACCCGAGGTTTAAATACTTCGGTTATTAGAATAATTAGGGGTTTGTACTTGTGACAAACAAAATATTTGCATGAGAGGATTATTGTTGATTTGCAAACTATACTTCGACGAGATTTCATTTGAGAAATTCTACACTGTCAATAAACCATTCATCAGAATTCCATACATGGTAATGATATTTTTGTAGAGGAACTTCCTACTTCTCTGAGCTGTAATGGTGGCCAAGGGTTCTACTTCAATCCACTTTGTGAAGTAGTCTACTCCCACTATGAGGTATTTTACTTGTCCAGGCGCTTGGAGAAAGGGTCCGAGTAGGTCTAATCCCCATTTTGCAAAAGGCCATGGAGAAGTTATGCTGATGAGCTCTTCGGGGGGGAGTGACATGAAAGTTGGCATGCATTTAGCATGGCTGACATTTCTTCACGAAGTCGGTAGCATCCTTCTGCGAGGTCGACCAGTAAAACCCGGCTCGGATAACTCTTCTGGCTAGAGTCCTTGCTCCGAGATGATTTTCGCAGATGCCATTGTGCACTTCTTCCAAAACTTCTGTTGTCTTTGAGGTCGGGACGCACTTCAGCAATGGTGTGGATATTCCTCTTCTATAGAGGATATTTTTCACCAACTTTTAACTTTGTGCCTCCCTTCGAATTTTCTTGGCTTCTTTTTCCTCCTTGGGTAGGATGTCGAATTTTACGTATTTGATTAATGGGGTCATCCACCTGAGGTCCAAGCCGGATACCTCTGGGACATCTTGTTTAGCCTCTTTTTTCGTGACTGAGGGTTCTTGGAGAGTTTCCTGGATCAGGCTTCTGTTATTCCCCCTGGCTTGGTACTTGCTAACTTGGAAAGGGCATCCGCTCTACTATTAAGATCCCAAGTTATGTGTCTGACCTAAGTCTCTGAGAATCGCCTAAGGTACTCCAAAGTTTTGTCTAAGTACATTTTCATATTTGGGTCTTTAGCCTGGTACTCTTCATTAATTTGAGAAGTCACCACTTGAGAGTCACTGAAGACCACTACTTTGGTCGCACCGACTTCTTTTGCTAGCTTCAACCTGGCAACCAGGGCCTCATATTCTGCCTTATTGTTGGAGGCCGGAAATTCAAATTTTAGGGAGACCTCTATTTTGGTTCCTTTTTGGTTGAACAGTATTATGCTTACGCCGCTTCTGACTTTATTGGAAGAGTCGTCCACATACAACTCCCAAGTTGTGGAGGCCTACTCCTCTTGATCTCCCACGTATTCTGCCATGAAGTCGGTTAGGAACTGGGCTTTAATCGCTGTCCGAATTTCATACTTTAAGTCGAACTCGGATAGTTCTATAGCCCATTGAACCATTCTGCCTGCAATATCTATTTTTAGAAGAATTTCTTTAATGGGCTGGTTCGTTCGAACTTTTATTGTATGAGCTTGAAAATAAGGCTGTAGCCTTTGAGACACCACTATTAGGGCATACGCAAACTTCTCGAGTTTTTTATACCTTAACTCGGGGCCTTGTAGAACTTTACTGGTGAAGTATACAGGATGCTACCCGACCTCATCTTCTCGTATTAGTGCTGATGCCACAACCTTTTTGGCTACAAACAAATACAAGACGAGTTCTTCCCTAATTTTAGATCGGGTCAGAACGGGAGGTTAGCTCAAAAACCTTTTGAACTCCTGGAAAGCTTCTTTGCATTCAGAAGTCCATTCAAACTGGAATCCTTTTCTTAATAGAGAAAAAAGTGGTAGGAATCTCAATGTTGATCTTGCTAAAAATCTGGAGACAGCTACAAGTTGGCTGTTCAACTGCTGGACCTCCCTTAAATAGGTCGGGCTCTTCATTTCCAGAACTACTCTACACTTATCGAGGTTAGCTTCAATCCCCATTTGTGTTAGCATAAACCCTAGAAACTTTCCAGCCACTACTGCAAAGGTGCACTTTGCGGGATTCAATCTCATCCCGTGCGCCCTTATGGTGTTGAAGACTTGTGAGAGGTCAGTCAGGAGGTCGGCCTCATCCTTGGTTTTTATTAACATGTCATCCACATAAACTTCCATTAAACCTCCAAGGTGAGGTGCAAACACCTTGTTCATTAACCTTTGGTATGTGGCTCCTGCATTTTTTAACCCGTAGGGCATGACCACATAGCAGTAATTCGCTCTAGGCGTGATGAAAGATGTTTTTTTCCTAATCCGGACTGTACATCAGGATTTGATTATATCCCGAGTACGTATCCATGAATGACAAGTATTGATATCCCGAGGTGGAGTCTACTAGGATATCAATATTTGGAA
The DNA here is from genome assembly GCF_000816755.2 of Arachis ipaensis. NCBI lineage: Eukaryota > Viridiplantae > Streptophyta > Magnoliopsida > Fabales > Fabaceae > Arachis > Arachis ipaensis. The sequence goes on along the minus strand of NC_029785.2, from coordinate 73,465,410 downwards.
GAGGGTATGGGTCTTTTGGATATGCCTTATTCAAGTCGGTGTAGTCGACGCACACCCTCCACTTGCCGTTCTGCTTCTTGACTAGCACCACGTTTGCCAGCCAGGCCGGATACTTGACTTCTCTGATAAAGCCGGCCTCTAAGAGGGCTTGTATTTGCTCCTCGACCACTTGAGCCCGTTCTGGACCGAGCTTCCATATTCGCTGTTGGACAGGTCGGGACCCTGGGTATACCGACAATTTATGCGTCATGAGTTTAGAATCTATCCCGGGCATATTGGAAGCTTTCTAAGCGAAGAGGTCAGAATTTTCTTGTAGGAGCCTTATCATCTTTTGCTTCAAATCCTCTTTTAAATTGGCTCCTATATTGGTATTCTTTCCGTCTTCCTGCCCGATCTGTACTTCTTCAGTCTTCGCTCCGGGTTGTGGCCTCAATTCTTACCTAACTCGGATGCCTCCGAGTTCAATGGTGTTCACCTCCTTGCCTTTACCCCTTAGGTTTAGGCTTTCGTCGTATCACTTTTTCGCCAGCTTCTGATCTCCCCTGATGGTTGCTATTCCTTCTGGTGTTGGAAATTTCATGCAAAGATGGGGGGTAGATACCACTGCCCCAAGCCGATTTAGGGTCGTTCTACCTATCAAGGCATTATAGGCCGAGCCCAGATCGATGATAATGAAGTCGATGCTTAGGGTTTTGGATTTCATTCCCTTTCCAAAAGTTGTATGTAGGGGTATGAATCCTAATGGTTTTATTGGTGTGTCCCCCAGCCCAAAGAGGGTGTCAGAGTATGCCCTTAACTTCTTTTTATCCAATCCTAACTTGTCAAAAGCTGGTTTAAAGAGGATGTCTGCTGGGCTTTCCTGATTCACCAGGGTTCTGCGTAGATGAGCGTTGGCGAGAATCATGGTAATTACCACCGGATCGTCATGTCCAGGAGCAATACGCTGCCCGTCTTCCTTGCTGAAACAGATGGTTGGGAGGTCGAGTAGTTCGCTCCCGACCTAGTAAACTTCCTTCAGATGTCTTTTACGAGATGATTTTGTGAGTCCTCCTCCAGCAAACCCTCCCGAGATCATATGTATATGTCATTCTGAGGTTCATGGTGGCGGATCTCTCCGATATTCCTCATCTCGTTTCTTTTTTCCATGATTGTCCAACCTTTCCATGAGATATCTGTCAAGTCGACCTTCCCTGGCCAGCTTTTCTATCACATTTTTTAAGTCATAACAATCATTGGTAGAGTGCCCATATAACTTGTGATATTCACAGTATTCGCTATGACTCCCCCCTTCTTGTTTTTGATTGGCTGAGAGGGAAGTAACTTTTCAGTGTGGCAAATTTCTCTGTAAATATCAACTAAGGAAACTCGTAGGGGAGTGTAAGAATGATATCTTCTAGGCCTTTCAGACCCGACTTCTTCTTTCTCTTTGGGCTCCCTCTCCTTTTCCTTTGACGAGTTAGGGTGCCTGGATCGCCAGCTCGGTTCCCGCAGTCTAGCATTTTCTTCCATATTGATGTACTTTTCTGCTCTTTCTTGTACATCACTCAAAGAAGTCGGATGCCTTTTCGAGATGGACTAAGATAAGGAGCCTTCTCGGAGTCCATTTACTTGGCCCATGATCACTGCTTCTATAGGCAGGTCTTGAATTTCTAGGCATGCCTTGTTGAACCTTTCCATGTAATCCCTCAGGGGTTCTCCGATCTCCTATTTTACTCCCAGGAGACTAGGCGTGTGCTTGACTTTGTCATTCTAGATTGAAAGTCGCATAAGGAACTTACGCGAGAGGTCATCAAATCTGGTGACCGACCATGGGGGATCGAACCACTTCATGCCTTTGTCAAAGTTATTGGAAAGGCTTTGCAGTGGGTAGCGTCAAAAGCGTGATAAACCACTATTTTATGGTTTATTTTGTATTGAATTGAGTAGATTTTATCAACTATTCCTACACTTATCCATATAAATTGCATGTTTCTAAGTTTCCTTCCTAATTTTGTGCTATGATTGAAAACATGCGTCTTAGGCCTTAAAATCACTAATTTTTAGTCCTCTCTTACTACCATTCGATGTCGTGATGTGTGTGTTAAATGATTTCAGGGTTTATAGGGGTGCAATGGCATAGAGGATGGAAAGGAAGCATGCAAAAGTGGAAGGAACACAAGAAATTGAAGTTTTCAGAAGTTGGTAGCAACGCGTACGCATGGACGATGCGTACACGTGACCAAGTCATAACCAAATGACGTGCACGTGTGGCTGACACCTACGCGTGGCCAGTGAAAAGTCCAGCGATGCATACGACTGGCTGACGCGTACGCATGACGGGCGTCACATGCTGCAATCAACAGAAAACGCTGGGGGCAATTTCTGGGATGCTTTTGACCCAGTTTCAGGCCCAAAATTACAGATTAAAGGATGCAGAGTGAAGCTGGAAGGATCATTCAATTCACTTTTCATTCATTCACACTTTAGGTTTAGATGTAGGTTTTTAGAGTGAGAGGCTCTCTCCTCTCTCTAGGTTTTTGGGTTTTTAGTCTTGTTCCTTTTCAAATTCAGATTTCTACCTTACTTTAATTTAGTTTTCTTCTACTTTTATTTGTTCTAGTACTTTAGTTTATCTACTCCTCTTGTTGATTTCTTTATGTTGCCAAGTTAGTTTATGAATTCTTCTTGTTTCCTTTAATCCATATTAATGCAATTTATGTTTTCATATTTATGATTGCTTTCTTTAATTTGTAGTTATTGTTTCCTCTTACAATTGTTAGTCTTAGATTTGCTATGTCTTGTTAGTTTTCTATGTTTTTATTTTGTACCTTCCAAGTGTTTGATAAAATGCTTGGTTAGATTTTAAATTAGATTTTTATGTTCTTGACTTGAATTGATTAATTAGAGACTCTTGAGTTATCAAAATCTCTTGTTGATTGGTAATTAAAGATTGTCGGTTAGCTTGAACTTCACTAAATCTAGTCTCTCATCATGAGTTGACTAGGACTTTTAAACTCAAGTTGATTGTATGCACTTGACCTTCCTCCATTGGTTAGAGGTTAACTAAGTGAAGGCAATTCACATTTACCATCACAATTGACGATGATAATGAGGATAGGACTTCTAATTCTCAATCCTTGCTAAGAGCTTTCTTAGTTATTAGTTTATTTTTCTCGCAATCTATATTTTCTTATTCCTTATTTCAAAAACCCCAAAAATATACTTTTCCATAACCAATAATAAACTACACTTCCCTGCAATTCCTTGAGAGACGACCCGAGATTTGAATACTTCGGTTATTTTATTGGGTTTGTATTTATGACAAACAATTTAAACATTGACCGAGGATAATTTGTTGGTTTAGAACTATACTTGCAACGCGATATTTCTGTGAAAATCTTTGCCGACAATTTTCCTCCGTCAAATTTTTGGCACCGGTGCCGAGAATTGCAAATGTGTGCCTTATTATTGGTTATTGTGAATATTGTGAATATGTTTGCCTTTTCGGTTCTTTGTTAGTTGTTGCTAGCTTTAGGAGTTTATTTTCATTATTTCTTGTTATTTTTCGTTTCTATTTTCTCTTGTTACTATAAATTCTCACCCCTTTGACTACGAGTTTGGTTCAAATTATGTTGTAGGAAATGGAAGCTACAATGAGAACATGCATCAAGGTTGGGATAATCAAAGGTGGGAGGAGTCTCAAGATATTAGTAGCTCAATATATTAATCCACTTTAAACTAACATAAAAAGAAGAAACAAAGATTCTATAGTGGCATTACCTCAGCTGCAAGACAACCTGCTTTTCACTCTTCAACTTGTGTGACCCGGCCAACCCAGACGAATACCTCAGCACCACAGTCCAAATACTTAGTTCTTCTAATCAAGATTCCCTTATGTCTCCAAAAGTTCATTTAAAAGTAGCACAAAATAAATGCACATGCCCAGCACAAAGTTTTTCAGAATGCTCATGCATGCATAGAGCTCCCATGTCATACCTTCCAGCCAGTGGTGGACCCTACAAGTAATCATTAACTGTGTGAGGCTTAAAAAACTGGGATAAAATACAAAATAGCTCAGGGGACCTTGTTCCCCTCTAAATCAATACCAGTCCAAAATCAGCAATTTTCATGAGAATTCTCAAGACATACTTTACAAGACTACTGTTCAAACTCTTCCAACAATTAGCCAAAACATAAGCAGATTCATTTACCCTTCTAGAAACATCAACCTTTCCTCTTGTATAGCATCCTATGCTGTTTGGTGCAGCTTGAACTACTTCCAAAATCGCCTGCTTTGCGGCCGCTTGAAAACTTGAATTCGTCCTAGTTTTGTTTCCACAAACAGCCTTGTCCCCTGGCCCTGCATACTCATCAAAGAAGCTATAATTTTCAGACCTCATGAAGCATCCATCAAGAAATATTTGGGACATTGTGGCTTAAAGCAAACATGTTAAGGAACTAGTTTATTGCTCAACAATGAAATACTATCATTAACTATAACTTTGCAAAAGCAATATCAGGACAGCAAAAAGAGATCAAATTAAACATGACCTGAAGTATTGCAATAGCAGTTATCATGCAAATTGAAATGAGTTTAAAATGAAGATGTAAATTAAAGGATACAGTGAGAAATATCCATCAGGCCTCAAAAAAGTAACTCTCTGACCACCATTGAGTATAACTTTGACATTCGACACTTTTCCAAGAATTATATAGTCTTTTGTTCCTAAATCTGCAAACAAATTTATGCACATCATTAACAAGAAATGGATGTAAGGAATGGATGCACACAAAGGAATGGATGCACACCATAATGAACTCTAGCAAAATCTTGCTGAATTTTACTCAATTAACATTATCAGATACACCTAAGTAAATGAAATGACACCAGAGATGCTAACAGGCTCTGACATCCATCTTCCTAAATATTTCAAATTACAATTGATACTATAAACCAACCGAAGCTTCAAATTAGATGAATCCTGAATGACTAAATCAAACTTGATTTTGGTGTGAACTCCAAAACAATATGAACAACTTGAACTGACATATGACCCCAAGCACCATTACCAGTCCCATCAACAATTCAAAGTCAATCTCACATATTAAAGTGCTTTAGTGCATCTACATATTAAAGTTGAAAGCTTTACTTCATATAAAGTTTATTGAACAAAATATAAAAAATCTACCAATTCGAATGCAATGGTTATTCGCATCAGTCACCATCCAACAATTAGATTTTGAATTAACTAAAAAGTAAGAAAATAAAAATCAGAGTGACAAAAAAGAAAAATAAAGCATACTGTTGGGGATCTTCACTCAACCATAAATGGTGTAACCTTCAGCGGATCTGAAAAAAACAAATTAGGATTAAAATTGATCCACATAACATAATTCTAAACCGGAGAGAACAAATGGAAAATTAGGGTTAAGGGACGAGAATTAGGGTTAAGAAAAACAGGGAAGGGACAGGGTTAGGGCTAGGGATAATGAAATCGGAACAGAATCAAAAAGGAAGGGTTAGGGCTAGGGACGAAGGAGGCGGAGGCCTACCTGAACTAACAGCGACGAGAAGAGACGATGACAAACCTCCGGCGAGGAGAGAAGAAGCAGCGCGAGAGCGGCGGCGGAGGGAGCTCGTAAGACAAGAGCACGGCCGAGAGAGCTCGTGTGACGACAAAAGGAGCAAACGCATTGAGAGCGGCGGTGGAAGGAGCTCGTGCGACGCGAGCGGCGGCGGCGGCGACAGTGGAGGATGTCACATCTTCAATGGAGAGAGAGAAGGCATGGGAGTAATTCAAGGAGAACGTGAAAAAAAAAAGTGAACTGAAGTATTGGAACCAAAGTGACCCATTTCCTTATTCTAATATATTTTCGACGAAAAATTTTAAATTACAGACGAATTTTCTGTCTGTAATAATTGAATAAAATACAGCGTTTTGTTTATTTAATTACAGACGAATTTTCCGTCTGTAACCATTTCTCACGAAAAAAATAATTTTATCGACAGAATTATCGACGGATTCTATTTTCTGTCTGTAATTTATGCTAATTCATTTTTTTTATTTTCCGACAAAAAAATTCCTCTAAAATTTCATCTGTATTTCCGTGGGATAAAATCCGTCGGAAATATCCATCTGTAATAACTATTTTTCTAGTAGTGAGCACGATTAACGTGCAATAACCTATCCCACACTACCTTAACACACAGGATTAAAAGAACATGCCTATATTTATTTAAATACATTCATATTATTTTCAAATTAAAAGAATATATTTATTTAAAATAATAAAAATATATTTATTTAAAATTCTAAAATTTTGATTCAATTTACTTGTATTAATTTCAAAATAATTTA
>NC_029785.2:73448407-73458544 GCF_000816755.2 Arachis ipaensis | reverse complement strand
TTTAATCATTAATTTAAATTATTTAAATAAATTAAATTGATTGAAAAATAAAAATATACCAATGCAATTTAAATCGTATTAAAATATAAGCAAGTTTGCTGAGTTCATAGACAAAATTTATGTAAATAAATAAGTTAAATCAATGTGATAGATGAATTTCGTGCAAATTTTATGAAAACACTATAAAAAATTAAATCCAAAAAAATAACTTGATTTTAATGTTTTGAGAATTAAAATTTTATATTTTATAATAGAAAAATAAAATGTGATTAACATTGAGTTGGTCCAATATACTAACTAATTTTGTTTCTTTTGAATGATTTTTCAATTATAATTTTGGTTTAAAAATTTATAGTAATCAATTAACTACAATTTCCCAATTTAAATTAATCAATTTGTTTTTATAATAAAATTCATATAATGGTTAAAAATCTAACATCATGACTATATCATATATCCTATATACTTAAATCACCGATGCCAATTAAGTTTTATAATTAATCTAGAAATTTTTTCCTCAAGTTTATATTAAAAAAAAGTAACTACAATTTTTTAATTTAAATTAATCAATTATGTCCTGTACCTAAGTGCTTTCTCCCTTCTTATTTCAAAATACTACTCATCACACTTAACCTAATTTAATATGTCACTTTTATTTTTACAAAAACATTTATACTTTTTAAAATTATAATTTTAACAAAATTGTTTTGACCCGACCCAGCTGGCACAATGCTCGAGTCCGGATGGCCGACCCGACGGGAACGTCGCGCCTAAACTGGGAACCCGACCCGGGCATTCCACCCGTCTAGCAAGGCACCTGACAGTTGGAGGAAAGGAAACTTTCTGGAAGGCGAGTCTGCTCCTGTGGGACCCACTCTAGGTACGGAGCATACAAGGGGAGGGCCCTACCCCTCCCCCAGGTACGTCACTATCTCCTCACTTTTACTACCATCTGTACGGATTCGGACTTGAGCGTCAGAGTCCTTTTTGCAGGTGGCTCCCCCCTTTTATACCACAACAGCTCGGAAGGTCATGAAGCCTCAGTCCTCACGCACCAGTGACCCAGATCCAAGCCAGTTCCCACCACCTCATCCTCAAAGCATCTCTGACCCGTTTGGTACCTAACAAACCGAACATTGGCGCCATCTGTGGGGACCAGCCTGAATGGATTTTCTGTTGGGTCCTGTGGAAGGAGATGATGGAGGCGAGCCACGTGGGGAGGAAGTGGTTCACCGAACTAGTAGGGTAGCCTCCTTGGCTTCCTCCCGTGAACACACGAGATCCCCCCCCCCCTCGACGGGATGAGTTTCCCTCCCGTTCCCAGGAAAGGCGTCCCTTCGGAGGAACGCAGAGCAACAGCGCTAGAATAATGCAGGAACTGCGCCACAGGGTGTAGAACCTGGAGCGGGAGCTAGAAACCAGAGAGCGCTACCAGCTCGCCCTGAGGCAGCATCATTCCCGGTCTCCTCAAAAGAGGGGGAAACTAGAGGGAGAAGTCCCTGAAGAGACTGCTCCAGATGCACACCGACCTCCCAGTCTGATCCAGAAAGCCAAGGGGAGAGTAGAGAGGTGCCGAGGAGACGGCAAGACCTTATAATCTACAATCAACCTCGAGCGAGACACACCAAAGAGGAAAACCGAGAAGATAGCAGAGAAAGACCAAGGAGAAAGTGACACCCTGTGATCATGGGGGCAACCCCTTTTCACCACTCCATTCTTGAGGTCCGGCTACCGAAGCACTTCAATAAGCAAACGGACATGAGATACAACGGGTCCCAGGGACCCCAGAAAAATCTAACGGCCTTTGAGGCCAGGATGAATCTGGAAGGTGTGGGTGATTAAGTGAGGTGTCGCGCCTTCCCCGTGACCTTAGCAGGGCTGGCAATCCGCTGGTTCAATGCTCTCCCCCAAGGCTCTGTGACAACCTTTGCGGACATAACCCGCGCTTTTCTGGCTCAGTTCACCACGCGTATTGCCAAAGCGAAGCACCCGATCAACTTGCTAAGGGTGACGCAGAGAAGCGGGGAACTGACCAGGAAGTATTTGGATAGGTTCAATGATGAATGCCTGGAGATTGACGGCCTGACCGACTCGGTGACCAACTTGTGTCTGACAAATGGGCTGTTGAACGACGATTTCAGAAAACACCTTACCATCAAGCCCGTGAGAACGATGCAAGAAATCCAAAATGTGGCTAGGAAGTACATCAACGACGAGGAGGTTAGCCAAGTCATGGCAGCCAACAAGCAGCAGCCCGCCTATCACCCTGCTCATCAGCTCGGTAACGGGAAAAGGCCTAAGGAGCACTCCAAGGACGGAGGGCCAACTAAAGCCTTCAAGCCGTTCCCCCGGGTAGGGAAGTTCACTAATTACACTCCCCTGACAGCCCTGATCGTCGAGGTGTACCAGCAGATAGCCGACAAGGGCATCTTGTCGAAGTCTCGCCAGCTCAAGGATAGAATTGGAGGGAACAAGAACCTTTACTGTGACTACCACAAGGGCTTCAGCCATAAAACCCAAGATTACTTCGACCTGAAGGATGCTCTAGAGCAGGCGATCCGGGAAGGTAAGCTGGCGGAGTTCTCTCACCTCATAAGAGAACCCAAGAGACGAGATCGCGACCGATCTGAAGACGACAGGAGCCACGCCATGAGACCAAGGCACGAACCCGACGAGGACAGTGAACGCGACAAAAAAGATGCCAAAATCTTGGCAGTATCATCATCTAGTCCTGTGCCTTCCTCTAGGAGAGTCTCGACAATATCATATGGACCAGAGGACCAGTGGTTCCACGACGTACCGGAGAACCCCTCCATGGTGATCACGGCAGGAGTGGAAACTTGATTAGTCAGATGAATCCTCGTTGACACCGAAGCCGACTCGAACATCATGTTCCAAAACGTGTTCGAAGCTCTGGGCCTCCGAGAAGCCGACCTGAAAACCCACCAGCACGGGGTGGTCAGCTTAGGGGATAACTTTATCAAGCATGATGGAATAGTCTCCCTACTGGTCTCTATAGGAGGATGTCAAGGAAAGAGGTCGTTAATGGCGGAGTTCATTGTTCTAAGAGACTCCAAGGCTTACAACCTTATCTTGGGAAGGAAAACAATCAATGAGTTCAGAGCGGTAATATGTACCAAGTTATTGATGATGAAGTTTGTGACTGACGATGGGTTAGTGGGATCCATCAGGGGAGATTTCGAAACGGCGGTCGCGTGCGACAATGCCAGCCTCTTCCTAAGGAAGAAGTCAAAGGATGCATCTGGGGTTTTCCTAGCTGATCTAGATGCTAGGGTCGACGACAAGCCGAGACCGGAACCTGAAGGAGACCTCAAAAAGTTCAGGGTGGGTGACTCAGAAGACAAGTTCACCTTTGTGAGCTGAAACCTCCCCCAGAACTTGAAAAAGCCATTGGTGGAGATGATTCGAGCAAATGGCGATCTGTTCGCCTAGACCCCAACCGACATACCGGGGATTAACCCTCAGTTCATGTCACACCACCTGGCTGTGAAGGCAAAGGCTAAACCAGTGGCACAGAGAAGAAGAAAGATGTCCCAAAAGAGAGCTAACGAGGTGGCCAGGCAAATGGCCAGCTTGCTAGAAGCGGGGTTCATCCGAGAAATGGACTACTCGACCTGGCTATCAAATGTAGTCCTGGTCAAGAAAGCCAATGGGAAGTCGAGGATGTGTGTAGACTATTCCGATCTCAACAAGGCAAGCCCTAAGGATTCCTTCCCCCTTCCTAACATTGACACTCTAGTGGACGCAGCTACAGGGTATCGGTTTCTGAGTTTCATGGACGCATACTCTGGCTACAAACAGATTCCGATGCACCGGCCAGACGAGGAGAAAACGGCGTTCATAACGCCAGGGGGTACATACTGCTATAAGGTGATGCTGTTTGGACTAAAAAACGTAGGAGATACTTATCAAAGGCTGATGAATAAGGTTTTTAGAAACCTTATCGGAAGGACAGTAGAAGTCTATGTAGACGACATCCTGGTGAAGACCACCCAGCCAGAAGACCTCTTCAGTGATCTGGAGACTGTGTTTGTGTCCCTCCGGAGACACAACATGAGACTTAACCCTCTCAAGTGTGCCTTTTCTGTGGAGGCTGAAAAGTTCCTGGGATTCATGATAACTCAGAGAGGAGTAGAGGCTAACTCTGAAAAGTGTGAAGCAATCCTGCAAATAAAGAGCCCGGGATGCGTCAAAGACCTACAAAGGTTAGCCGAAAGGCTTACTGCCCTATCACATTTCCTCGGCACGTTGGCAGCAAAGGCACTCCCATTCTTCAACTTGATGAAAAAAGGGATTGCATTCAAATGAACCCCAGCATTTGAGGAGGCATTCCACCATTTTAAAAGAATACTATCGGCACCCCCGGTTCTCGAGAAACCCAAAGACTCTGAAATACTGTATCTGTACTTGGACGTAACCGACAAAGCCTTGGCGGCCATCTTGATACGGGAAGAAGGGAGGACCCAACAACCGATATATTTTGTTAGCAAAGCACTTCAAGGAGCGGAGCTGAGATACTGTAAGTTGGAAAAGTTAGCGTATGCGCTATTAACCTCATCTAGAAGGCTACGACAGTACTTCCAAAGTCATCGTATCGTCATCAGAACGGATCAAGCAATACGTCAATTCCTGCAAAAGCCCGACCTAGCAGGACGGATGATGACCTGGGTAATCGAGCTATCTCAGTACGACCTGCAGTACGAGCCCAAACATGCGACCAAGGCCCAGGCCATGGCCGACTTCCTCGTGGAGGTCGCGGGAGACCCTCACGAAGCCCCGGGCACATGGTGGAAGCTCCACGTTAACGAAGCCTCCAACCAAACGTTTGGAGGAGGAGGGATAATCCCCGAGAGCCCGTCAGGGATAGTGTACGAACAATCCATCAAGTTTGAGTTCCCGGTCTCCAACAACAAGGCAGAATACGAGACCCTTATTGGCGGCCTACTATTGTCAAAAGAAGTGGGGTAGCAAGGGTAGAGGTGAATAGCGACTCTCAGGTCGTCACCTCCCAGGTCAACAGAATGTATCAAGCCAATGACCCTCTGAAAAAAAAATACCTGGAAAAGGTAAAGGGCTTGAGAAAGGACTTCGAAGAGGTCGTGGTACAGCATGTCCTAAGTGAGAGGAACACTCAAGCCGACCTCTTATCCAAACTAGCCAACACAAAACCAGGAACGGGAAACCGTTCCTTAATTCAAGGCTTGGTGAAAGAACCAACAGTCACCCTGTGCACAACCCGAGCAGACGTCGATCCCTCATGGATTGATCCAATCATCGACTTCTTGGAAAGTGGCAAGCTCCCTAACGACCACAAGGAGGTGAAGGCGTTGAGAAGGGAGGCGGCCAAGTATGCAATAGTGCAAGGCCAGCTGTTCAAAAGAGGACTGAATAAACCCCTGTTGAAGTGCCTACGACCCGATCAGACGGACTACGTCTTTAGGGAGGTCCACGAGGGTTGTTGCGGCCATCACATTGGGGGGAAGGCTTTGGCTCGGAAGCTCGTTAGAGCTGGTTACTTTTGGCCCACGATGATGGCAGACTCCCAAGAATTTGTCATGAGATGCAAGAAGTGCCAGGAAAATGCTAACTTCCACAAGGCACCGGCATCTGAGCTCAGTTTACTAATGGCATCTCGGCCTTTCAGCTAATGGGGGATCGACCTCCTGGGTCCTTTCCCAGTTGGCCTTGGACAGGTCAAATACCGATTATGGCCATTGATTACTACACAAAGTGGATTGAAGCAAAACTATTGGCTAGCATCTCGTCAGCTAACTGCCTTAAGTTTGTATAGGGACAGATAATTTCCAGGTTCAGAATCCCAGAGTCTGTGATATCGGACAACGGGACAGTTTGTGGACAAGAAATTTAAGGAGTTCCTCGCCGGCTTAGGAGTAAAACAAAGGTTCTCGTCGATAGAGCATCCCCAGACCAATGGCCAAGTCAAAGCCGCAAACAAAGTCATCCTCCAGGGCTTGAAAAAGTGACTCGACAGAGGAAGGGAGCGTGGGCAAACGAACTACCATGGGTCCTATGGTCGTATAGAACAACACCTCAATCCTCCACCGGTGAAACGCCTTTCTGACTTACCTACGGGGAGCCAAGTCTACGACTATTCCTGGGTGGAGTAGAGGAAGCTGTAGAGAAAGACCTGGTTGATAAGACCAGGTAAATGGCACACATGTCGGAAACGGCACTGAAGCAAAGAGTGGCACTTCGCTACAATGCTAAAGTGCTAAGAAGGAGATTTGAGTGAGACGACCTGGTGTTATGACGCAACAACGTAGGACTCCCCACCCCTGGGGAAGGGAAGCCGGTGGCTTACTGGGAAGGTCCACACAGAGTGAAAGAAGTGGTCGGCAACGAGGCATACAAGTTGGAACACCAAGACGGGAAGGGGGTACCCGAACATGGAATGCGACAAACTTGACAAGGTTCTACCCCTAGAGAGCAGGGCGACCACTCGTCTTGCCGATTCAGTAATATCTATTTTACTTTATGTGAAATTATTACCAGTAATTATTACCAGTTGTTAATTTCTACTATTTACTTAACAAATTCCTGTTTCATCACTGCTCTCTCTTCACTTTATTTACTTACCAACTAACCGGCCTACTACGGTTACGGCCTCACAGGATTGATCACTCCAGGAGCCAGCTAGCCACGAGTCATTTTCCCCAATTATCAATGACAAAAAAAATGGTAAGCAATTAGCTAATTACCAGACAAGAGCAAAGTGGTAAATAAGTCGTTAATTACCAAAAAAATGGTAGGCAAGCGCATTAAAGGCAAGCAAGTTGTTAACTACCAACAAAGCGGTAAACAAGTTCATTAAAACTACTCAAGCGTTCAAAGGTCTACATAAACTATTACAGAGTTCAAAACAAAATACAACAAAGTTACATTACTTCTTCAGGATGTCCACAATCCGACCATCCCGAATAGTCTTGAAAGCTCCAATTGTAGAAGTGTCAAAGTCGGGAGAAAGTAGCTTGACCTGGGCCTTAATCACCTCCTCGGTCCCGTTGATCACCTCCCTCGCCTTCTTCACGGTGTCTTTATTTTTCTTCTTCAAGCCGGCAAATTCTCCCTTCAGCCTGGCGACCTCATCTTTAGCACTCTTGGCCGACTTCTCGACCTCTTCAAGCTTGGCCTCCAAAGCAGTAACCTTGGCCTGGGCGGCAGAAGCCTCACCACGAGCGAAGTTGAGCTCAAACTCCAAGGTCATCTCCCGCTCAGCAAGACGGGCGACCGCTTCGTCGGAGGACTTCAGTTTCCCTTCTGAGTCAGCTAACTTCTCTTTTAAGATTTGGACCTCCAACCTCAAGCTCTCGACCTCTCGAGTGGATTGGCGATACTTCCCATCCAACGTCCCAGCTTGGGTCAAAATAGGCTCAGCTCTCCTGGCAATAGTCGCAGCCCTTAACATAGATCGGTAGATCCACCGAGCTTGTGCGCCGAGGTCCCCGTCATGAAAGAATTCGTCTGTACCAGGCATAAGCTGGGAATCAATGAAGCCCCCAGCATCAAAATTCTTCTCCATTACGGTGAGTGACCCCTCAGGACTAGAGGTCGATTTTTGCTTACGAGGGTTGTCGACTATCGCGACATCGGGACCCTATTCAGCCGGCTCGACCTTAAGAGGCACCACTCCACTACTGCTTGGACCAGTTATAACAATTGGGCTGATAGATTTTGGTGGTGGGGGAGGAGTTGCTGTCTGCGCTTCGGCATTAGGGGAGGACGGTTGCTCGGCAAACTGGGTGGCAGAGCTATCCTCACTGTGGCCAGGAATGAACTGAGACATCAAATCTTCAAGTCCAGTATGTTCGGCGGCCATACTCACTGCGACACACAACAAGTCGTCAGTCTGGTATATATATACAAAAAAAAAGAGAGAAAGGGCAACAAAACCAGCCGACCACTCACCTATGTAACCTCTACCCATCTCCCGGTCACCCATTAAAAGATGAGGGTTAATGTTGTTTTTGTTAAAAATTGCCAGCAACACATCAGCAATGTTCTTATCCCGCTGAGTAAGGCCTTTATATGTAACCTTAGTAAAAACGTTGCACCCGGACCCAAAACTCCAGTAAGTCAGAATCCGCCGCTCCCCTTCTAGAGTCAACCAGAAAGGATGGTCACCTTTGGTAGGTCAGACCTTAAGAAGTTACTCTAAAACCATGAAATGAGTCTTTAAACACCGCAAAAATTTGTCTGCCCTGAGCAGCCCGGAATGACATAAACCCTTTCTTGTGTCTTCCCTCCTTGGAAGGGTTAGTCAAGACAAACAACCATAAGAACACCTCCACAGAGGCCGGCAGATCTAGGTACTAGCAGACCATCTCAAAACACCGGATGGCTGCCCAACTGTTCGGGTGCAGCTGCGATGGAGCCACGTCGCACCGGTTAAGAAGCGCCATTTGGAAGGGGGTGAAGGAGATGCGAACCCCCAGAATGGTGAACATTGCCTTATACATCCAAATTCAGTCGGCAATCTGGGGGGTGTTAAGGTTAAGCTGGCATATGCGCTCGTGGGTGGCGGGAACGAACACCTCATAACGCCCCTCCTCGCCACCTCCCCCACACAGCTGGTCGCAAAGACGAAACTCCGCGAGCTCCTCTAAGGTTATTTGTGAAGGTGTATACTTCACGTCAGAAGTGACCCAGGCGTAACTGTTAACACGGGGTCTCAGGAAAGGAAGTTGCGCCATACCTATAGTGGAGGCACCACTTAAGGTTAGACCAAAAGGCCGGTAGGTCAGGAAAACAGGAACTAACACTAAACGCTACAGTGAGCCTATCTACAGTTAAGACAAGACTAAATCTACAGCTAAGTAAAGATCAAAAATCAGGAACCTAAATTACAACCCCCCTAACATCTACCTAGCATTGTCAAACATGCAAACCCAACACTTACTCCAAATAGGCATGAATAGGAAAAGGCACACAGGCAACATAAATGCACAATAAAGTTAAGAAGCACGAAAGGAAGAAAAGACTCACCAGGAAAATGATGATGATTGAAAGGAGTTACGAAATCTTGAAGAAATTTTACTGAATCAATCCCAAATGAAGAAGCTTCAGAAAGTGCAGAAGGGAAATGAGAAGTTTGTGGTAGTGATTAGAAAACAAGGAAAGGAGACGCGAAGGAAAGAGAAGAAAACCAAAATGAAAGAGTAACTGCCATGGAGAAGCGCGAAGGTCAGAGGTAAAATGGACTTTTCCCACACCTTCAAATTAGTCATAAATGCACTTAATTAAGAAGAACGAGGCGACAAACAATGCTCCCTCGAGACGGTGAAGCCTACACGCGCGTAGAAGGCACGCCCCAAATACGAGCGACCGACCAAGCAGCGATACAAATAAAGGAGGTCAAAACGCGCCAACAGCGGTTCTCACGACCACAGCTGGCACGTTGGAGGGCATTATTTCGGCCTGACTCATCTGGAACAACTCCCGAGTCCGAATGGCCGACCCGACGGGCACGTCGCTCCCAAACTGGGAACCCGACCCAGCCATTCCACCCCTCCAGCAAGGCACCTGATAGCTCGAGGAAAGGAAATTTCCTGGAAGGTGAGTCTGCTCCTATGGGACCCGCCCTAGGTACGGAGTATATAAGGGGAGGGCCCTACCCCTCCCTCAGGTACGTCACTACCTCCTCACTTTTATTGCCATCTATACCGATTCTGACTTGAGCATCGGAGTCTTTTTTGCAGGTGTCTCCTCCCTTTTACACCACAACAGCTCGGAAGGTCGTAAAGCCTCAGTCCTCACGCACCTCCGATTCCCACTACCTCATCCTCAAAGCATCTCCGACCCGTTTGGTACCCAGCAAACCGAACAAAAATATATTTTAAAAAACTCAAATAATAAAATAAATTTTTAAAGATATATTTTATTTGACAAAATAAACTAAATATATATAATGAATTGAGGTTTAGGGTTATTCAGAAAAAAAAAGTAAACCATGCTACCTAAGACGAATTATATACAATTTGGGAGGTTCGGTGTCCTGAGACGATTTATGAACTTTTTTTTTTAAGGAATTTGATGCATAAATCAGTGTTTAATATAATATCTAATACACACTACTCTAGCACGATTTATATATTAGTA
>NC_029785.2:73397761-73448382 GCF_000816755.2 Arachis ipaensis | reverse complement strand
TGTAGAATCAAATAAAATTGATCCCTCTTTATTTTATTTAAATAAAAAAAACCTATCCAACAATATACCCATATCTTCTAGTCTAAATCTATATCTCTCTGGTATAGGCTCAATGCATGAGTTTCTTATCTTCCTTCCTAGAAGAATCAGGACTCCAAAAATTTCTAATGCATTCATCCGAACAAACAGAGATTAATATAAGCTATTTATTATTGGAAGCTTTAGCTGGAAAAAAAATGTATCACAGTAATTTTACTTTTAAGAAAAAATAGGAGACAACCTATAAATGTCATTGTAATAAATGTATTGGTGGTTATGTTGTGTTCTTCATCAGGTCTCATGAGTCAAATCTTTCATCGGCAGCCATAGCTCCAATCCTAAATTAGCTAGTTCAGACGATTGAACAAGAAACATCGATTTCTCAAAAAGATCAACTCTTTTAATTACATGATGGACTCCTTTGAAAAAAAAATTTCGTGATGCGCTGCCGAACTTATTCCAATTCAATAAGAGATCTCAATATTATGCCTTGAAGAGGACTCGAACCTCCACGCTCTTTAGCACGAGATTTTTCAAAAGTGTATCCACAGCGTTCGTTTTGCTTGTCCCAACATTGTAAGAAATTATTGATTTTTTGTTTTTTCATTTTTCCAATAGATTAAGTATGTTTTCTTATAAAGATATACGCTTTTCATTAATTTAAATAATTTTTCTCTTGATGTCGGTGCTATGTATGGGCTAAGACATTTGTATATTTTTTTATCAATGAAATAGTATATTTATTATTATTATGGACAATAAGCAAAAAGTCTTGAAAATAGTCACGTTAATGAAAGTTTAATAAAAACTTATTTGTATAAATTTCTCTCGAGGTCATGGTCATCAAAATTTTTATCTTTCTTATTATACTACTATATTTAACTTCTTTTTTATTGTCAAGAATGTAATCACTTAATTTTCATGAGTAGTTGTATTCTTATACTCTAATTTTGTACTCTAGTTATGTACTTTTAATTGCAAAATATAATATTTTTGTTTAATATCATCTTTGTCAATATTGATATATTCCTACTTTTGTTTATTCTAGAAAAATACTATAATTATGGATGAAGAAGATAAAGGCAAAAGAAAGGTAGAAATCTAAATTAGAGTACTTCAAGAAGTTCAAAAGTAAATAGTGAGAAGAGTTAACGAATGATGAAAAAATACCTATACTATAAGTATTAAAAAATTATTTTGACAACTATGTTATAATAATCATAATTTAGAAGAATAAAAGATGTTATGTATCCATCTAAACTTACCCTTATTATTATTATTATTATTATTATTTTGTGTTTTCATTCATCGTACAGTTATGTTAAATTAAAAATTGTTTTAGGAGCTTTTGAGTATAGATCATTTTCCATTTGAGTATAGATCATTTTCTATTTGAATATAGACTATTTTACATTAAAATATACATTCAAATATCCAATTCTAATAATCAGCAACATATATGATCATAAATTATATATTTAACATATCAAACTACATAAAGATTAACAAATTTTAAGTGAAATAAAATAACAATTAAAAAAGATGAATAACATGAGCAGAAATAACAAATATTAAAAGAAAGAACATCATACTAACAGTAGACAAATAAATAATTTGGAGATCTAATACTAATGCATACTACTTTTTTAACTAAAGTCCTATACTTGGCATGAATTTCCTTGTAATTTTTTTCGGCAGCTTTGATGACAACGTCCCTTTTCACATTGTACTGATACAATATGAGATCCAAAGGTAGTCTCATCCGAATTTCATCGTGAACCTGTAAAAAGAAAAAAAAAATATTCATGCAATTTGAAATAAATACTTAATTTTTTATATTATGCTACAACTACTTACATCAATAGAAGAATATTGATCGCACCAACCGTATTCTCTCATCCATTGAGTCATCCAAACACCTGCATCATTTCTACAAAGTAAGTTACAGTTAATAAAAATGTTCAATTGGATTGTAATATAATTTTGTTGAGTAAACTATAAATAAAACAAATACTTTTCACATCTCCCGATTTCATCTGACATGACGAGTTGACGACAGCAAATTTTGAAACTTTTGGCATTACAGTGCGTTTGGAGTCATAAAATGTGGGATCTTGTAACATGGCTACGATATACAAAGCCTGCATCCATTTTAACCATTTAACATTATTACAAATATAATAGAAATTAGACAACTAAGATTATCAAACAAGTATAATTACCAGTCTTTTAATGGTTTAATCCTTTGAGTCCTCTTTAGATAGATCAAGTGTTGGATCTAATAAAATAACTTCTTGCTTTCGAAAATCAAACACCACTAAATACCAATGATTGTTGTCTTCTTTAACACTAACAAACATCTAATAATTTTTTAATTGTGAGTAAACAGAAAATGAAAAATACAAAATTAAATAAATTTTTATAAAGATTAAATTGTAAATAATTCAATCACCTTTCTAAGGTAATCTACCTTCCCCGTAAAATCCTCTTGATATTTTCTTCGCATATTCTTTGACGATCCCTCCTAATCTAGTATGTATTGCTATAGAGGACAAATAAAATAATCATTTAAGACTGAACTATATTTAAAAATTATTTTTTAAAAATATTTTTATATACTCACTACGAAGGTTGATGGCATGTACCAATTCATATGCAATTCTGACATTGATCTTTCATCATATGTCAACATTGAAGCCAACACATTAAGTACCTGTTTAGTAAATTATAAATTTTAGTTTTACTTAATATGGTAGAGTGCACACGTGGTTTATAAATGATAGGGGACCTTGCATTTTCATCTATACGATTTCCTGGACACAGAGTCTTAAATGATGATATGTTGGCACTAAATTGGCTTGATTTAGCAAATATTTCATCTTTGCTCAAATAAATGTTAACAACAATTTAAAAAAAAATTTAAGTGTGAAAAATATAGATAAATTTATACAAACCAATGAGTTTTTGTATCATTGGCTATGCCGTAAACATATGTTGCAACTAGTGTTTATGTGTGTTTCAATGTCATCCATGGAGGGGTCTAAACAAAATGGGTAACCACTGCATTTATAAGAAGTTAAAATAAAAAATTGTAACTGAATGTTTAATAATACAATCTTGACCGAAATAACAATATATAATTCATTTGTATATATTGCTAAATGTCTAAGGCACTCACCAGGGGAATGTAGATGTCGGTCTCTGTTCCTTTGGCAAGGATGTCAATTGACACAGAAGAATACTTTTTTGTATTTTTTGTTGTATGAACTTTTTCTCACAACCAGATTTCATACGTAATGCCTTTGGCAAGAGCATCTCCATCGACAATTTTAACTCTTTTTTGGAGTTGGTAGTGGTCATGATAAGAGTACTCCAATAACAAATAAAAGTACCTATTATATTAAAGTATAAGAATGCATTGTGATTTATATAGCTCGTCACCAAGGAAATTATATTTTGATTGGATTAAAAAAACCAGCAGAATTTGTGTGAACACGATTGATCATGGAGTAATGGAAGAACGGTTGATATATTTTGATCGGGTATGCCGCCTTCAAGAGGTCGGATACTCGACGTGTTTTAAAATTTTGAATGTTACCACTTTAAATGAGGGGTGAGCATTAGGTGGCCGTTTCGTTGGAATCCGCGCATAGCTTTAAAGAAGGGTGCAAGATACCCTTTTTTCCCCTTCGCTCTTATACAAGCTTCGCACCCTTCTTCTTCTTCCTTATTCCATATCTGAAAAGCTCTCAATGTTGCCATGTTTCCTTCTAGATGCAAAAAGAATCTTATCTTCACTTTTTCCTTTTCACTCCTTGTTCGTCATTTCGACCCAAGATTTCTCTGTCTTAGACTCTTTGAAGGTCTCTTTTCACCCTTTGGAGAGGAACGTTTGTGGTTGCTTGCTGTGAGACGTGCCTTTCCCTTTTCGCACCTCACCAAGGTTGGTATTCTTGACTTCTTTTTGTGTAACTGTTCTGGGCTCTTTCAATCTGCTTCTTGTACTTCGGGGGACATTTCAAGTAGTAGCGGAGATTCTTACATTGTTGATTTTGTTTGTGTCTTGAAACTTCTTTGGAAAAAGTTGTTCAATGCTGCTGCTTTGTTTACTAAAAACCCCTTTTGAAACTGTTTTTGTCGTCTGATGTTACTATTATGAACGTTTGGCTCTGTATTTGGAATTTTGGAGAAACTTGTTGCTGTTCATTACTTGTAGAACATAATCACATTGTCCCCCAATGGTGTCGCTGCTGATAGTGTAGGAGGGATGCCATTTCTATTCGTTCTATTTTGAAAATATCTTGTGAAATCGCGTGTTTTATTTTGTTGCTTTTACCCGACTTCCTCTGGCTTTGACCGAGTTCCTTTAGCGACGATGTTCATTTGTTGCATTTGTAGGTATAGCTGTATGTCTCGATCCATTGTTCATGATATGTTGACAAAAGTCCCCCCTTCCGTTTTAGCTTAGGTAGACACTTTTATCCTGACCACTGTTCCTGTAATTGATAAAGAATACACTCAAACTTTTCGTAGACACCATAGGCTATGTGAGAGTTGAGAGGATGAACGGAATTATGAGATAGTAGTGGCTGATCTTGAAAAGAGGGTATGCTTCCCCCCTTTAGATGAGTCAGAGTGTCACTTTTTCTATGCATAGGATTGCTTTTTCTCGAAGTTAGATGTAAGGCTTCCTTTTTCTGATTTCGAGATCAATGTTATCTAGACCTGCGATGTTCCCCCTACCCAGCTACACCTAAACTTCTATTATTTTTTGAAGATATACCAGCTCCAATGTTGGGAGCTAGATGTGATTTAAAATATTCTTCCCCTTAGGCATATCAGTATGGATGACATGGCTATTCAAAACAACCTTCAACTCATTGCCCGAAATGGAAATCGGGCCGCTGGTGTGTGTACTATCTTGGCCAGGGAGTTGGAGAAGACTCCTCTCAATGCTACTCAGAGTTCTTTAATGGCTGCCCGAGCTGAGATGGACAGACTTAAAGAGATTAAAAAATAGTTGGAAGAGGAGAGGGACGGGTTGAGGTCTGACTTGGAGAAGGCTTGGGCCAGGGCGAAAAAGGCAGAGGCAGCTACAACTATGGTGGAGTGGTTGCATAATCGTTGATGGGAAGATCATCCCAACCCCTAAGGATGGCTAGGTGGACTAAATTATGTCAGAGGTCAAATTTCAGAGGTCATTTCAAATATTAAATAATTTACAAATAGATTATCTAGTAAGTTGAACCTGAGATTTACAAATAGATTCAATTTATCACAAGTTAATATGTGACACTTTTTCCATTATCGTGGGTCAAACCAATCACTTATGCTAATACCATATTTAACTCGATTTGCTTTTATGTTTGATTAAAGATCAAGTCTATTCTTGCAATCCTACAAACATAGTGTTATGATACTAAGTCACGCCAACTCGCATCAAATAATATTTACGAAAATCATCGTCCAAAGATAAATATAAAAATTTTCGACACTCGAGAGAAATATATATTTTGCGTATTAAAATTTTAACACAATTAATATTTATAAATTTATATAGTCAAATTATATAAATAATGTAATAAAACTTATTCAAACTTATAATGAAATTTCACCATTAAAATCATGACATACATGAACAGTGCGAGATTACTCTTGCCAGTTCTAAAGCTATTATTTATGGGACTCTAAGATTTTTTTTTCAAAATATGTAATCCCTAGTTTGATACCATTAGTTGTAACTAAAATATCATAAATTACATTCTTTTCATTTCTACATTTTTTCGTTTTTCAAGTGAATCTTAATATCTATATGAGATTTAGTTATTAACTTACAATAGAAGTACTATTTGACATTAGGGTTAGAAGTGAGTCGAGTTGAGTTGAGTATACCAAACTTAAGTTCAGGTCACGAAAATTGAACTTGGCTCATGACTCGACTCATTAACAATCGAGCCTATTTCTTAAGCTCAAGCTCGGCTCACCAAATGCTCATGAGCTGGCTCAAATAACAAGAACATAATTTATAATTCTATTTCAATTAATTATAACTTATGTATATTGTAAAAATTATTAAAAAAGATAAATTTTACATATTGTCTATTTATTTATTATCATAATTTTTTTATTTATGTCCTACATCGAAAGTATAGCTTAAATGCATATCGGATATATGTATGTATGATATATGTAATATTATACATATAATCGAGCCCATTTACGAGTTAATGAGCTGAACTTACCCAAGGTCAAGATGGGTTATTTAATTTATGAGTTCGATTCCTTTTTCAAGCTCGGCTCACCAACTCACGAGTTTAGCTTATTGAGCTTTTAGCGAGTCAAGTTTGTGCTGGCTTATGAGCTGTATTGACTCACTTTCAACCCTACTTGACATGCACAATTATCATTAAATTTTAATATATTAATTGAGTAGTACAAAGTAATTTTGTGAGATCAAATTATCACCGAATTCTAATATAATGTTAAACAGTTATTTGATTGTTTAAGATCTTTCTATAAATGAGAGAGTAGTGAGACATTTATGTAACCAACTTATGTTAAAAAATACTATCTATATATACATGCTTTCCTTCACAGCTAAAGAAAATATTCAAAACATTTTTATATTTTCAGTGAAGGATAGTTAATGGATTTTTCGAAGCTAAAGACTGAGTCCATAAGTATGGATACGTCACGAACTCCCAACTTGTTTTCACAATGGTAACCATAAATCCTTCTTTATCCTTTTCTTTATTAGGCAACTCGTTTCTATTCTTAATTGACTTGATTGTTCCATTCTTATTTTTGTGATAGACTAATGCTGAAGTAAGTATAATTCCAACAAAATTTTTACAAGGGCTAGATGAGCAACTACAGCTGTTGACCAAAAAGGTGGACGAACTATCATCACGACCAATGAACTCAACGCCTCCTATGAGTCAATGCATGAATACTACTCCTAAGTGGTCCAACTTACAGTGGTATGAAAAATTCTGTTAAGAAGAAAACTACACCCAAAAAGACAACACAAACATCTTCAAGACAGAATGGTAAGATTAATAAAGGTTTTGCGCGCAAAAAAAGGAAATCTTTATGGCCAAAAACTAGACAAAATGGAGTAAGGAAGACACCATCTAAGACTGACACTAAGGTATTATTGTCTTTAAAAAATTAGTTGCATAACCAATTTTATTTTTCTTATTCATAAGTCTAACATGATTCGTATGTGTTTTTTTTTTCATTTTAGTGCAATTTATTCTGGCACGAAGAAAATTCAGCTGAAGATGTCTCAACCTTAATGAATGGAGATAAAATTTTCCAAGTAACTAATAAATTAATGAACAATATAAATGAATTTAGTTTAATTAGGTATATTATTTATTTTTTACAATATATTATGCAGTGTTTCTCGGTTTTATTTCAGGCAACAAGGAATTCGAGCTTTAGAGAAGCAGATCTTGCCCTTGCGTCATATATTTTTTATTTTAATTATGACCCAAAGTACTATACAATCTTCTTAATATATTTTTAGAAGGTATACGGTGATTTTTTAAAAGATGACACAAAGTAATGATTTTGTTTTTAATAGGGAAGAATTGGTTTCCAATGATCATTGTTCAGGCATAAGAGAAGCTTTGATGACACTAAAACCTAGACATTCTATTATTGATGATGTATTGTATTTTTTTTTTTGCTTTGTTACAAATTTATCCAAGATGTACTCAAATTGACTTTATTTTGTAGCAAATTTTATTGAATTGTTTGTTTTATATAATTTTGGACCTTGTAATTTGATATAACTATAGGTCCTTATCCTTGTTGTTTCCATGCTAACTCATAATGATGATGGTCACAAGTGGTTTCTTCCCACAACATTTGCGGTATGTTTATTTTTTTTCGCATTAATATAGGTATGTATGCTCGTTCTAATTGACATGTCTTTTACAGCAAATTACAATGCATCTAGAAAATGTTTCCATCGGAACTTGGAATTACATTAAGGCCAATTTTATGAGAGAAGCATATAATCTTACTAAGATAGACATGTTGACGTTAGGATTTTCGTATGGTCTAGAATTTTTATTAAAAATATAATCACATTGCAAGTATAGTTTCTAAACCAACAGAGAATCCTTTCGTACAAAAGTTTGGTTGTCACAAGTAACAAAACCCAATAAAATTTATAACCGAAGTATTTAAACCTCGGGTCGTCTTCTCAAGGAATTGCAGGGAGGTATGATTTATTATTGGTTATGTAAAAAGATATGTTTTTGGGTTTTTGAAATAAATTAAAAGTAATTTAAATGACAAGAAAAATAAATTAATAATAATAAAATCTCTTGGCAAGGTATAAGAAATTGAGGTCCTATCCTAGTTATCCTTATCAGGTGTGATGAGAATTGAATTCTGCTCCCACTTAAATTAACCCTTGCTAAACAAAGGAGAGTCAAGTGGACTAATTAATTTGATCCTCAAGTCCTAGTCAATTCCTATGGAAAGACTAGAGTTATTGGAGTACAAATTAACCAGCAGAGAATTCCAATTTCAATCAACAGCTGAGTTTGATAACTCAAGTGTTGCTAATTACTTAACCAAACCAAAAGGAGAAAATAAATCTAAATTTAATTGAAACCATCATAATTAAAACAATCATTAATTTGAAATACCTCAAATTGTATTTAAACATAAATTCAAATCCTAACATGGAGAGTTTGTAAATCAATAATGAAAAGATAAATGACAATTAAAGTAATGGAATAAATAAAAGTAGAAAATAAATTAAAGGAATTGAACCTGTGATTGAAGAAGATGAAATCCTAAATCCTAAGAGAAATCCTAATCCTAAATCCTAAGAGAGAGGAGAGAGCCTCTCTCTCTAAAAGTACATCTAATCCTAAAAATTATCAATATTTTATCACTAAGTTGTTTCGTTGTTTGATTCCTTCATTCTCTGGCTTATATTCTGAGTTTCTGACTTAGATTTGGGCCGAAAAAGGGTCCAGAAATTGCTGGGGGCATTTTCTGTAGATTCTTATACGTGGCGTCTGTCACGCGTTCGAGTGGGTCACGCGTTCGCGTCATCTGGAAGTTTTCCTTGTCACGCGTACGCGTCAGTCACGCGTACACGTCATTTGCATTCTCCTCAAGGTGCGCGTTCGCATCGTCCACGCGTATGCGTCACTGCCATTTCGCGCTAGGCATGCATTCGCGTCGTCCATGCGTTCGTGTCGCTGCCTTTTCTTCAAAACTCCATTTTTTTGCTTTCCTTCTATTTTTGTATGTTTCCTTTCTGTCCTCTAAGTCATTCCTGCCCTATGAAGCCTGAAAATACTTAACACACAAATCACGACATCGAATGGTAATAAAAGATAATTAAAATTAATATTTTTAAAGCATAGGAAACATGTTTTTCACATATATCATAAAATAAGGAAGAAAAAGTAAAACCATACAATTTATATGAATAAGTGGGTGAAGAATTGATAGAAACACTCAATTTGAGCACAAATTATATCATAAAATATGGGTTTATCACATGTCTCATAGAGAAATTTACTATCAAAGTATAATGCTAAAAGTGATTTATTATTGTAACAAATAATCTTGTACTCTAATGTCTTTTGTTATTGTAGATTTATGTTCCAATTCACGTGGATTTTCACTGGTTCTTAATGGTTGTTAACATATCTGATCAAGAAATTGTGTATCTTGACTCTAAAAAATCTAAGATACAGAAAAAGTCAAGGATGACAGCAGTCAATAAAGTGATGAGCCATTTAAGCAAACCAGATTGTATTTAAAAAATATTCTTTCATCATATTTGGATTACCGCTTATGGTTGATGACTATCCTTCAGGCATCATTTCTTGAAAATATTTTGGGTGACGGAACATATAAATTATCTGTTGGGATATCACCTACAATTTCTACTTATAAATTGGTAGATCCCGAAGTTACGCAGCAAGAAGATGGCTCGTAAGTAAATAAAAATTTCGTACTTCATTCACTAATTTTAATCTAAATTAATATGAGTGAAAAATTATAATAATTACATAAACTTATCTTATTATTAGGAAGCAATATTATTAAAATTTTAAAAACTTAGTATTATCTTTTTTTTCTTTATGTGTTCTGTAACACCCTAACTATCAAAATGTCACGCTTTCGGCTACGCCACTCTGATAGCTCGGGTATTACGAAGACTCTTAAAATATTTAATACTAAAATATGAGCCTGTTTAAAACTTAAACCGTATTTTTCAAAAGACCGTTTAAAACAAAACATAAATCCATACTTACAACCATATACATACATATAAATAGTATTAACTTACAAGCTTTACATAAAACAAATCCTATCCCTCTTACAAATTGTGAAAGATAAAGGCAAGGAAAATATTAAATAATAACTAAAGCAATATAAAACATTGCGACAATAACAACTAGGTAAACTCTTCATGACTTTTGCGTCCATATCCTGAAAAGGGAAATCTGTAGGGGGGGTGAGAACATTATCTTCGAAAGAGTTCTCAGTAGAGGGTTTTGAGAATTGTTATGAGAAGATATTTTTAACGAAAACTGTTTTAAAAGATCAATAGTCGTCGTTGTCTTATGAATCTATTCAAACATCGACATGTAATTAGATCCAAAATTCCAACACCCATATCTTAATTTCGTAAAAGTTCCATTTCTTATAAGTAGACATAATATTCAATGTAAATACCATGGGATCAATCAACCTAAACTCGCTCGTCACGGCCTCCGGCCCAATATACAATTAAATTTCTGCCTCCGGCCCAACAAACTCATAACTGCTATCATCAATCCACCACCAATACTTCAAACAGAAACCAGTCATAAGCACAAACAAATACAAGGCAAACACACTTAAAGAACAGTCACAGCAAATATCACAGTTATCAGTTAAGCAGAACTTATCAGATAAGCAAACTAAAACAATTTAAGCACACCCAAACAATGGCAAACAAATGTAGTATGATGCATACTTGTCCTTCTGGCCATAAGCTCACGTGTCGGTTACTTTGCCAGAGCCCGACACATCTGGTAGCTAACCTGGATATCGTCCTCTTGAAAATCGGTAGGCGATACACCACCACGAACCCCACCATTGCGAGTGGTACACCACCACGAACCTCGCAAGATCTTCAATTGGAAAACAACACACATATGTTGGCCATAAACCACCACGAACCCCACAACATTCACTTTTAAAAATATGTGAGCGGTATACCAAAACCTCAGATCCTTAAACAACTTGAAACAGAAAATACCGATTCAAAGGTTCCGGAATGAAACTCTTACCCAGACAAGGAAGAATGGCTGACCTGAAACAGCGACAACTCCGATGGTGTTTTCGGTGATCACAGCCACATTTCCAGTGACCCGAATAGCGGCGGCATTCCCTGGCGGCAGAAGCTCGGCTGCCCAATTCCAACAATGACGATGGAGCACGCAACGATGGCGGCGTTGGTATTCGGCGACGGTGATGTGAACAGCGTCGCCTCCTTCCGAGCATCGCACTCCTCCCCCGTCAATCTTCTTCTCTGTTCGTGCACTCTCTCCCTTCACGGTTCTGCCGGCGGCTCGTGGATGTACCGGCGGTGATGCGGTGAGGACGACGACTCCACAGAACGGTGGCGTCTGCGATGGCGCGGACAGCAGCAACAGTGGCCACCCTTCTTCTTCTCCTCTGTTCAAACTCTCTCTTCCATCCTGTTGAGTCGATGGTGAGGACCACCAGCACAGGCGCATCTCCTTCCTCCTTTCTCTCTTCTCTTTTCCCGTTCTCTCCATCTCCCTTTCTTACTGTGTGTGCGCGTGTGTCTTGTTGGGAAAGAGGGCAGCGGCTTGGGCTAAAGGGGTTAGGGTTTGTGGGCTTGATTTTTAGGATTAGGGTTTGATTTGGGGTAACTTTGAAATTAGGAATTTTTGGGTTAAATTAAGGTTGGTAATTTCTAAATCAATTTAAGTTACATTGTATTTATTTTAAAATCTAATTTAATCCCTCAAAATTACTTTAAAAATTTATTTAATTATCAATTTGCTAATTAACTCTCAATCAAGTATTTTAATTTAAAATATAAGATAATATAATAAATTTTCTCTATTTATAAAAATTAAAATATTAAAATTGATTTGGTTAGTGGAGATCACAACATCAAGAAGAGGGAAATAGAAGATCTCGCTATCAAAAATTGGAACAACAATTCAAGACCAATTTAATTTTAGAATAATTTAAATTAGGAACAATTTTAATTTTTCTTCATTTGAAGAAAGTGTCTTGATTATCTTAGTTTTATAGGGTAATCTAGTTTAGTTATAATTCTATATTAGAATTATTAGTTTATTTCTTTAGAAAATTTCATTACTTTTTGTTTTAATAAAGGGTTAACTACCAAAAATGTCTCTGAGTTATTCAAATACTGACAAAAATACACCCGAATTTTACCATCGACAAAAATGTCTTTAAATAACTTAAAAATGCAATAAAAATACCCAACAGTAAATATGTATTTTCAAAAAATACCTTAGAGATTGAATTTTGATGCAATTTTTTGTAAGAATCATTAGAAAAATGAGATATTATTATTCTTAAAATTTGGTAATTTTTTGCTGAGTATATATTTTTTGTAATTTTTAAAAATATTATTGGTTGTTAACAAAAAAATTATATACCTAACAAAAAATCACCAAATTTTAAGGATAATAAAATCTTATTTTTTTAATCATAATTACAAAAAATTGCATCAAAATTCAATCTCTAATATATTTTTTGAGAAATACATATTTAATGTTAGATAATCTTGCAAAAAAACTAACATTAAATATGTATTTCTCAAAAAATATATTAAAAATTGAATTTTGTTGTGATTTTTTGTAAGTATGATTAGAAAAATGAGATATTATTATTCTTAAAATTTGGTGATTTTTTGTTAAGTATATATTTTAAATGAAAAACATTAATTTATGCTAAAACCTAATTAAATAAATAATATTTTTAGTGATTTATATACTTACATCTATCAAATTATGTGTTTTTATCCAATGTCAACTCGGTTTTAACAAAATCTATTCAGTAGAATATTGTCCTTGATATAACTTTTTCTTTTTCTTTTTTAAGAAATGAAGTACATTAACTATAAAAAAAAAGTTATACTAATGCCGAGTACTATTAAGTTGTTAGTATTAATTATTTAATATAGTTCTAATTTATAATATTTTTGTTTAATAATAATATGTTTTTTATTATGTATATAATGTGCTTAATAAAAAATATAGATTTATTGGCCAAAATAATAATAATAATAATAATAATAATAATAATAATAATAATAAATTGAATTAATTTAATAATATTCACAAATAATTAGTTACAGATATATACTTGCATTATTTTCTTTTATTAATATCTCTAAATAAAAAGTTTCTTCAGCTAATAATCACAAAACATATTTGCATTTCGTTAATATCCATGTCTTTAGTCCCAAATATACGTTTTCTATGGTATAAAGCTGTCTATTACATGATATTAATCTCAAAAATCACTCCTTATTTGACTATGGTGTATTCTGCATGGCCTATCAAAATAAAAAACCAAATCATTCACATGCTATTAAATCCCAAAAGATATAAATTTATGAAAAAATATTATTTGAAAACTAAATATAAGATAGATAAATGATAACAAATCTTAATTACCTGTAGCAACCATCTATGACTAGGAATGAGACCATATAAGGAAGTTTCATAGCTAGCAGACGTATGGTTGTTATCTCCTCCAAAAAATGTAGAACTTAAACCTTCACAAAGACATAGTTCATAGTAGTATAATTCCAGAATGATTGAATTGGAAATATACTAAATTGAATAATGTGTATACCAGAATTATAGACTTTACTTATATCTTCTTGAGACAATTGTGGATTCTTTTTCTCACCCTAAAAGTGTATATTTTTAACATTCACCTCCACAGAAGAAGCTATTGGAGTTGTAAAATCCGATTAATTAACGGCTAATTAACTCATAAATGAGAATTTATTTTAGAAAGTCAAAAATATGATTTTTATGGCTAAATATGATAGAAGAGATTGAGACGAGAATTTTGGTACCAATTTTATAGAAATCGGACCAAGATTGGACCGAACGGGCCAAATCGGACCAACCGGACCCATAGTTGGCCCTTGGCCCAACTAAACTAAACCCTAAAACACTCATTTAAGCACTCTCTCTCCCCTCTCTAAGACACTAAACACGCTGAAATGGAGGCACAAGAGGGAAGAACACTCTCTCAAGTTCTTTCTCTCATTTGATCTTCAAACCACCATAACTTTTGATCTAGAGCTCCAATTGCCGCACCGTTTGCGGCCACGCGTTCACCGTAGAGAGCTCTACAAAACTCATTCAATCAATCTTGAGGTAAGCCACAGTTTGCTCTTCGAATTTCCAGCTTTGATTTCGAGTTTAATGAGCAAAAATGTTGAGATTTTGGGCTCTTTGATGTTATAGGACCCAACTCTCTTGAAGGAGAAGGTTAATCTTGTCTCCTTGGACCTTGGGTGTGGTAAGATTCTCAGCCCTAGTATAAATTATTGTTCTATGATATTTGGGTATTGAGATGTTGTGTATGGATATGATAATTGTGGCTTATGTTGTGTATATGTGGATATTGGAGCTTGATTGAGACTTTGAAAAGCTTGAAAAGGGATTTTTGGTGATAAAAATCTGTTCTTGGAGGTGTTGAGACCTTGAAAGCTTGTGGAAAAGTAGTTTGGAAGTGCTCCGGTTGAGCTTGGGAAATTGGTTAAGGTATGGTCTCGTTTTTTCGTATCTAAAATGTAATGTGGTAGGAAATACTTAGGCTAGAGACCCTAAGATAGGCATTGAATTGTTGATGTTGTTGAATGGTTGAGATATATGATGTGGTCATATATGTGATTATGAATATTGATGCCTTGATGGTGTGATATATGAGAAAAATGCATGCTATGATATATGCTTGATGAATGATTAAGGTTGAATTATGGATGGATCCATGTGAGAGTGAGCATGGTAGTGATTATGTGTAATGTTGGTTAATTGGTAATGATGTGATTGGAAATTGTGATAAGGAAAGGTATATGCCATGTTAATGTATTTAATATTGGGCTATTTGATTGAGATGGGATGAAATAGTGAGTTGTTGGCTTGTAACGTGTTAAATATGCTAATGTATGAGTTGAAGAGGCTTGAGTTGAATTTTGGTATACCTTCCTTGATTTCAAAAAGGGTTAAAATTGGTATGATTTGGTTGACTTCAAAAAGGGATGAAATTTGGATGTTTTGAAAATGGCACATTGTGGTTTTGAATAAAAATGTGGTTTTTGGGCATAATTTGATGGGATGTAACTTGAACTCTGGATCTCCGTTTTGTGCCAAATCTGTTTAAAAACTGAAATTGGATCTGGGGTGGTTATGCCGTTCGAAGAACAGACGAAAAACATTTTAAAACGATGAAGTTATGTCCGTTGGAAAATTGGGGGTTTAATCTGTGAATTCTGCAGCTTTTAACTTGGAAAATTTTTTAGCAGAATATCCCCCCCACACGTAGGCGTGCTTGACGCGCATGCGTCATTTTCAGAAAAACGCCATCCACGCATGCGCGTGACTCACGCGTACGCGTCGATGTGCTAAAATGGTTGCCCAGCCAAATTTCCCGAGAGTTGCACGAGCACTGTGCGAGTTCTATGCGTGGGGTACAAATGCACCCACGCGTGCGTGTGGTTGACGCGTAGGCGTCCCTTGACTATTTTCCCATCTACGCGTGCGCGTGGGCGACGCATACGCGTCGATGAACCTTTTGGCCATCCACGCATGCGCGTGGAGGACGTGTACGCGTGGCCCTGTTTTCATCCCAAAGTTGATTTTTGAGTTTTAATAGCCAAATTTCATACTTCTAAGCCTTAGATCTCACCACTTATGTCTTAAATCATTATGATATGCCTAGCAATGAGAAGAATAGCTAGGGAATGTGGTAACTTGCGAGTGAAGCAAGGGAAAAATGAATGATCAATGAGGATCAAAGATGACTATATGAGATGCAGAGGATGGCGGTGGAAGTGCTGTA
Source organism: Arachis ipaensis (assembly GCF_000816755.2). Lineage (NCBI taxonomy): Eukaryota > Viridiplantae > Streptophyta > Magnoliopsida > Fabales > Fabaceae > Arachis > Arachis ipaensis. The sequence goes on along the minus strand of NC_029785.2, from coordinate 73,432,221 downwards.
TGTGCCATGAGCCTAAGAGCTGCAATTGTTATGAATTGGCTGGTTATAGATTTAACTGTGAGCCGGATGGCTGGATTATGGCCATGTTACGGCGGTGCCATTATTGATTATGGCCGTGTATAAATGCATATATGCTATTGAATGAAATATAAATGTTACACTTCCAATATCTGAGACACGAGTTTTCCTGAAAGAAAGCAGTGGCTAGCCACCACGTGCTCCAGGTGGAGACTCAAGACTCTGTTGACCCTATGTCGTAAGGGTGGCCGGGCACTGTGAAAGTGTCGGATTAGCTCGCCCCCTGAATATACACCATTGAGGGTGTTAGATATGGATCATAATTATGATCACGATTACATTGAGTATAACTCGAGTTGGGGATGCGTGATAGAGGGACAGTCCAATGGTTAGCTACAGGACTTGTCGGGTTGGCTATATAACCGACAGATGATATCATCAGCCATTAGGGACAGACATTCATCATATTGCATACTACGTGATTTGTTTGAGATTGTCTAATTGACTGTATATTACTTGCTAATTGTCTAAATGCCTTATCTGTTCCTATTTGTATATCTCTTGTCTGATATAACTGTGTTTGCCATATTATACTCCTGCTGGTGGTTGGAAGGTTTGAAGGATTTGGAAAAGGAAGTATTAGTTAGACTGAAGAATCTTTAGTCAGTTGCCCTTTATGGATTAGCATGTTTATAAGCTTTGAATTTATCTGGTGGAAGTTCTAGGATTGCCTTCGCCTTTCCTCTGATGTTACATGTTAAATATGTGGGAACTGTTACCATGCTGGGAACCTCCGGTTCTCACCATGCGGATTTTGTGGTTTTCAGATGCAGGACGTGAGGCATCTCGCTGAGACGTGCTGGAGACTTCTGGATTAGCGAAGATCCTTTGTTCTTGGGTCTCTATTTTTGGTTTATATGTTATGCTGAGGTACCTTTATCTCCACTGAATAATACAAACTGTGATGACACCTCTTAGAGGGGATTTTGGAGAATAGGCTTTCTTGTATTTATGTCCCTTGGGGTTTCCTATTTTATTTACTTGTATATATTGCTATGCTCGGACTGGTTATCTTCGTAACCCGATTATGAGTTTTGATATTCATGTTTTGACACTCCTTTGTATATATAATCCCACGTTGGCTCATCCTTTGTTCGACATGTTTTCGATCGGAGTGTTGCGCTTTCGAGTTGCGATTTGTTTTACTCCTTTTCCTTCAAGGGCTCCTAGTTATAATCTTTATTCACATTACTATATGTACTAAAATTTTTATTGTTAGAGGTCGTAATATCTTGCCATCTCTGAATTATGACTTAAGCATAAGACTCTGTATGGTAGGTGATGAGCGGATAATTTATACCCTTTTTGGCATTGCTTTTATATAGTTTTTAGTATGATTTAATTACCTTTTATTATATTTTTATTAGTTTTTATTCAAAAATCACATTTCTGGACTTTACTATGAGTTTATATGTTTTTCTGTGATTTCAGGTATTTTCTGGTTGAAATTGAGGGTCCTGAGCAAAAATCTGATTCAGAGGCTGAAAAAGGACTGCAGATGATGTTGGATTCTGACCCTCCTGCACTCGAAGTGGATTTTCTGGAGTTACAAAATCCCAATTGGTGCGCTCTCAATTGCGTTGGAAAGTACACATCCTAGGCTTTCCAGAAATTTATAATAGTCCATACTTTGCCCGAGATTTGATGGACCAAAATGGTGCTAAAGGCCAGCCTAAAACTTTCTGGCGTAAAACGCCAAAACTGGCACCAGAAATGGAGTTAAACGCCCAAACTGGCACCCAAGCTGGCGTATAACTCCAAGAACATCCTATGCACATGTAAAGCTCAATGCTCAGCCCAAGCACACACCAAGTGGGCCCAGGAAGTGGATTTCTGCACTATCTGCACTTAGTTACTTATTTTCTGTAAACCCTAGTAACTAGTTTAGTATAAATAGCACTTTTTACTATTGTATTCAGAATCTTGGATCTTTTTATCATACTTTGGAGACCATTGTTCACATTTTGGAGGCTGGCCATTCGGCCATGCCTAGACTATTTTCACTTATGTATTTCCTACGGTGGAGTTTCTACACTCCATAGATTAAGGTGTGGAGCTCTGCCGTTCTTCATGAATTAATGCAAGTACTATTATTTTTCTTTCAATTCACGCCTACTTCTTCTCCAAGATATACTTTTGTACTTAATTCAGTTAAGTCAGAATGAAGGGGTGACCCGTGACAATCACCCATTATCTTCGTTACTCGCTTAGCCAAGATCTGCGTGCCTGACAACCACAAGTGGTCTACATGATGTTTAACGTAGTCATTGGACGACAGTCGGAGTATATTCTCTTGGGTATTTAATACACGGACCGAGTCCGTGAGATTAGTATCTTCGTGGTATAGGCTAGAACCAATTGGCAGCATTCCTGGGATCCGGAAAGTCTAAACCTTGTCTGTGGTATTCCAAGTAGGATCTGGGAAGGGATGACTGTGACGAGCTTCAAACCTGCTAATGTTGGGCACAGTGACAGTGTGCAAAAGGACACGGGTCCTATTCCAACGCTAGCAGGAACCGACAGATGATTAGCCGTGCGGTAGCTGTACATGGTATTTTTCATCCGAGACGAGCAATCTGACAGTTGATTAGCCGTGCAGAGATCGTACCTGGTATTTTTCATCCGAGAGGATCATACAGCTTGCCATGGAAGGGAGCACGCATGGTTGGAAGAAGGCAATAGGAAAGCAGAGGTTCAGAAGCAATAAAGCATCTCCAGACGCTTATCTGAAATTTCCACCAATGAATTGCATAAGTAACTTTATTTTATTTTATGCTTTATTTATCTTTTAATTATCAATACTCATAACCATTTGAATCCGCCTGACTAAGATTTACAAGATGACCATAGCTTGCTTCACGCCGACAGTCTCCATAGGATCGACCCTTACTCACGTAAGGTATTACTTGGATGACCCAGTGCACTTGCTGGTTAGTTGTGCGGAGTTGTGAAAAGTGTGAATCACAATTTTGTCCACCAAGTTTTTTGTGCCGTTGCCGGGGATTGTTCGAGTTTGGACAACTGACGGTTCATCTTGTTGCTTAGATTAGGTAATTTTATTTTATGTTTAAGTTTTTTTATTTTTAATTTTGAAAAATTCAAAAATAAAATAAAATAAAATAAATATAGTTTTCAAAAAATTCAAAAAATTTGTTCTTCAGAATTTTTAAGAATGAATTCTAGAGTTTCATAAGATATGTTGAAGCCTGACTGGCTGTTAAGCCATGTATAATCTTTTGGACTGAGGTTTTCACTTATCTTTGCAGGAGCCTTTTTGGTTCCCATCAATTTGGCTATTGTATGTAATGCTCTGCTAAACTTGGCTGGCCATTTGGCCATGTCTAATTCTTTTAGACCGAAGCTTTAGACTAACATTGCATAAATCTTGGAATTCTTATTGAAAATTTTGTATCCCTTTATTTTCTTTTTCCAAAATAATTTTTGAAAAATACAAAAAAAAAATTAATAAAATTAAAAACCAAAAATTTTGTGTTTCTTATTTGAGTCTAGTGTCAGATTTTAAGTTTGGTGTCAATTGCATGTTTTTAATTTTCTTTAATTTTTGAAAATATATGCATTGTGTTCTTCATCGATCTTCAAGTTGTTCTTGATGATTTTCCTTATTTGATCCTTAAATTTTCTTGTTTTGTGTCCTTTCTTATTTTTCATATGCATTCTTGAATTATTAGTGTCTAAAGTAAAAAAAAAATTTAAGTTTGGTGTCTTGCATGTCTTTCTTTTCTTAAAAATTTTCAAAAATATGTTCTTGATGTTCATCATGATCTTCAAAGTGTTCTTGGTGTTCATCTTGACATTCAAAGTGTTCTTGGTGTTCATCTTGACATTCAAAGTGTTCTTGCATGCATTTTTGTTTTGATCTTAAATTTTTATGTTTTGTTTCATTTTGTTGTTTTTCTCTTCCTTCATTAATTCAAAAAAAATAAAAAATAATATCTTTCCCTTATTTTACTGATAAATTTCAAAATTTTGGTTTGATTTGGTCAAAAGTTTTAAATTTCAGTTGTTTCTTGTTAGTCAAGTCAAAATTTCAATTTAAAAATTCTATCTTTTCAAATCTTTTCAAAATCAAATCTTTTTCATTTCCCTTTCAAGTTTTTTTGAAAATTCTCCAAATTTAATTTTCAAAATCTTTTCCTTATTTTTATTTCATATTTTTGAAATTATTGCTAACAATTAATGTTTAGATTCAAAAATTTCAAGTTGTTACTTGCCTATTAAGAAAGGTTCAATCTTTAAATTCTAGAATCATATCTTTTAGTTTCTTGTTAGTCAAGTAATCAACTTTAATTTCAAAAATCAATTCTTTTTAATTTCCTTTTCAAATCTTTTTCAAAATAAATTTCAATCATATCTTTTTCAAAATTTAATTTCAAAATCTTTTTTCTAACTTCTTATCTTTTCAAAATTGATTTTCAAAACTTTTTCAATTAACCACTTGATTTGTTTGTTTTAATTTTAAAAAGTTTACTATTTCTTATCTTTTTCAAAACCACCTAACTACTCTTCTCTCTCTCTAATTTTCGAAAACCCCTCACCACTTTTTCAAAATTCTTTTTAATTAACTAATTGTTTTAAATTCTAATTTTATTTTATTTCTTTTAATACTTTCGAATTCTAACTTCTAATTAAAATAAAAAATATTTTTCTTTTCTTTTTAATTAATATTCGAATACTCTCTCTCTCTCATCTCTTTCTATTCATTTTATTTATTTACTAACAATTCTCTTCTTCTTATAATTCGAACCCTCTCCCTCTCTCTGTGTTCGAATTCTTCTCATTCTATCTCTACCTCATTCTTCTATTCTTCTACTCACATAAAGGGATCTCTATACTATGACATAGAGGATTCCTCTTCTTTTCTATTCTCTTCTTTTTCATATGAGTAGAAACAGGGATAATGACATTCTTGTTAAAACTGATCCTGAACGTAAAAGGACTCTGAAGAAGAAGCTAAGAAAAGCTAAAGCACAACACTCTAGAGAGGACCTTATAGAAATTTTTGAAAAAGAAGAAGACATGGCCGAACCCAATAACAATGGTGGAGATGCCAGGAAGATGCTTGGTGACTTTATTACACCAACTTCTGACTTCTATGGAAGAAGCATCTCAATTCCTGCAATTGGAGCAAATAACTTTGAGCTTAAGCCTCAATTAGTTTCTCTAATGCAGCAGAATTTCAAGTTTCATGGACTTCCATTGGAAGATCCTCATTAGTTCTTAGCTGAATTCTTGCAAATCTGTGACACTATTAAGACCAATGGGGTTAATCCCGAGGTCTATAGACTTATGCTTTTCCCCTTTGCTGTAAGAGACAGAGCTAGGACATGGTTAGACTCACAACCTAAAGAAAGCCTGAACTCTTAGGAAAAGTTGGTCAATGCTTTCTTTGCCAAATTCTTTCCACCTCAAAAGTTGAGCAAGCTTAGAGTGGAAGTCCAAACCTTCAGACAAAAGGAAGGTGAATCCCTCTATGAAGCTTGGAAAAGATACAAGCAATTGATCAAAAGGTGTCCTTCTGACATGCTTTCAGAATGGAGCATCCTATGTATATTCTATGATGGTCTGTCTGAATTGTCCAAGATGTCATTGGACCACTCTGCCGGTGGATCTCTTCATCTGAAGAAGACGCCTGCAGAAGCCCAGGAACTCATTGAAATGGTTGCAAATAACCAGTTCATGTATACTTCTGAAAGAAATCCAGTGAATAATGGGACAACTCAGAAGAAAGGAGTTCTTGAGATTGATACTCTGAATGCCATATTGGCTCAGAACAAAATATTGATTCAGCAAGTCAATACAATTTCTCAAAGTCTGACTGAAATGTAAGCTGCATTAGGCAGCACTAAAGAAGCCTCCCCTGAAGGAGAAGCTTATGACCCTGAGAATCTTGGAATGGAAGAGGTGAATTACATGGGAGAATCCTATGGAAACACCTATAATCCTTCATGGAGGAATCATCCTAATTTCTCATGGAAGGATCAGCAGAAGCCTAATCAAGGCTTCAATAATAATAATGGTGGGAGAAGTAGGTTTGGCAATAGCAAGCCTTTTCCATCATCTTCTGAGCAACAGACAGAGAATTCTAAGCAGAGCTTCTCTGACTTAGCAACCATAGTCTCTGATCTATCTAAGACCACTCTCAGTTTTATGACTAAAACAAGGTCCTCCATCAGAAATTTGGAGGCACAAGCGGGTCAGCTGAGTAAAAGAGTTACTGAAATCCCTCCTAGTACTCTCCCAAGCAATACAGAAGAGAATCTAAAGAGAGAGTGCAAGGCCATCAATATACCCATAGTGGCGAACCTACAGAGGAGGAAGAGGCAGTGATTTCTAGTGAGGAAGACCTCCATGGACGCCCACTGACCACTAAGGAGTTCTCTATTGAGGAACCAAAGGAATCTGAGGCACATATAGAGACCATAGAGATTCCACTGAACTTACTATTGCCATTCATGAGCTCTGATGAGTATTCTTCCTCTGAAGAGGATGAAGATATTATTGAAGAGCAAGTTGCTCAGTATCTAGGAGCAATCATGAAGCTGAATGCCAAGTTATTTGGTAATGAGACTTGGGAGGATGAACCTCCATTGCTCATCAATGAATTGAATGCTTTGGGGCAACTAAAGTTACCTTAGAAGAAACTGGATCCCGGAAAGTTCTTAATACCTTGTACCATAGGCACCATGACCTTTAAGAAGGCTCTGTGTGACCTAGGATCAGGAATAAACCTCATGCCACTCTCTGTAATGGAGAAACTAGGGATCTTTGAGGTACAAGCTGTTAAATTCTCATTAGAATTGGCAGACAAATCAAGGAAACATGCTTATGGAGTTGTAGAGGATGTCTTAGTGAAGGTTAAAGGCCTGTACATCCCTGCTAATTTCATAATCCAGACACTGGGAAGGATAAGGATGAATCCATTATCCTTGAAAAACCCTTCCTAGCCATAGCAAGAGCTGTGATTGATGTGGACAGAGGAGAATTGGTCCTTCAATTGAATGAGGACTACCTTTTGTTTAAAGCTCAAGGATCTTCTTCTGTAACCATGGAGAGGAAGCATGAAAAGCTTCTCTCAATACAGAGTCAAACAGGGCCCACACTCAACTTCTAAGTTTGGTGTTGGGAGGCCACCATTAAGCTCTGAGTCTCTGTGAAGCTCTCTAAAAGCTCACTGTCAAGCTATTGACATTAAAGAAGCGCTTATTGGGAGGCAACCCAATGTTATTTAATTATATTTATTTGTTTTCCATTGTTATTTTATGTTTTCTTTAGGTAGATGATCATGTGAAGTCACAAAAACAACTGCAGAATTAAAGTGGAATAAAAAACAGCATTAAAAATAGCACACCCTGGAGGACAGGCTTACTGGCGTTTAAATGCTAGAATGGGCAGCATTCTGGGCGTTTAATGCCAGAAAAGGGTGTTTGGCGTCTGGCTGGCGTTAAACGCCAGAAAGGGGCAGCAGACTGGCGTTTAATGCCAGGAAAGGTAGCAGAGCTGGCATTAAATGCCAGAATTGGCACACAGAGGGCGTTTACACGCCAGAATGGTGCAGGGAGCAGAATTCCTTGACACCTCAGGATCTGTGGACCCCACAGGATCCTCACCTACCCCACCTCTTCTTCTCTCCTCTTCACACCTTTCCATAACACTCTTCCCCAAATACCCTTCCCCAATCACATCAATACCTCTTCCCAAAACACCATTCACCTATCAAATCTTACCCTCTTCTCTATAATCTCTTTACCACTCACATCCATCCATTATAAAACCCCACCTACCTCACCATTCAAATTCAAAACATTTCCCTTCCAAACCCAACCCCCTCTTACACGAACTCCCTCCCTCTCTTTTTCTATAAATACCCCTCTTTATCACCTTCCACTTCACACATCTTACACACTTAACCCCCCCTTGGCCGAACCCACTCCTCACCTCTATCTCCTCCATTTCTTCTTCTCCCCTTCCTTTCTTTTCTTTTTTTCTCGAGGACAAGCAACCTTCTAAGTTTGGTGTGGAAAAATCCCTGCTTTTTGTTTTTCCATAACCATTAATGGCACCTAAGGCCGGAGAAACCTCTAGAAAGAGGAAGGGGAAGGTAATTGCTTCCACCTCCGAGTCATGGGAGATGGAGAGATTCATCTCAAATGTGCATCAAGACCACTTCTATGAAGTTGTGGCCAAGAAAAAGGTGATCCCCGAGGTCCCTTTCATGCTCAAAAAGAGTCAACTTTGATCAAAGGTTGGGCGAAGTCCTCATGCACATCTGTGTAGAAGAAGCTCAATGGAAGAGAGACTCAAGAGGCAATCCGGTTCAATTAAGAAGGCCTGACCTCAAACCCGTGGCTAGGGGATGGTTGGAGTTCATCCAACGCTCTATCATTCCTACTAGCAACTGGTCTGAAGTTACTATGGACCGGGCTATCATGATCCATAGTATCATAATTGGAAAGGAAGTAGAAGTTCATGAGATCATATCTCTAGAACTATATAAGGTGGCAGAAAAGTCTTCCACATTGGCAAGGTTAGCCTTCCCTCATCTCATATGTCACCTATGCAATTCAGCTGGAGTTGTCATAGAGGAAAACACCCTCATTGAAGAGGATAAGCCCATCACTAAGAAAAGGATGGAGCAAATAAGAGAGCCCACTCATGGGCCTCAACAAGAGCATGAGGAAATTCCTCGTCATGAAATCCCTGAGATGCCTCAAAGGATGCACCTTCCTCCACATAACTATTGGGAGCAACTCAACACCTCTTTAGGAGATTTGAGTTCCAACATGGAGCAACTAAGAGTGGAGCATCAAGAGCACTCCATCATCCACCATGAAATAAGAGAGGATAAAAAGGCCATGAGAGAGGAGCAACAAAGGCAAGGAAGAGACATAGAGGAGCTCAAGCACTCCATAAGATCTTCAAGAGGAAGAACTAACCGCCATCACTAAGGTGGACCCGTTCTTTAATTTCCTTGTTCTTATTTTTCTATTTTTTTATTTCTATGCTTTATGTTTTATCTATGTTTGTGTCTTTATTACATGATCATTAGTGTCTAGTGTCTATGTCTTAAAGCTATGAATGTCCTATGAATCCTTCACCTTTCTTAAATGAAAAATGTTTTCTGAAAAAGAAAAAGAAGTACATGAATTTCGAATTACATCTTGAAAATAATCTAATTATTTTAATGTGGTGGCAATACTTTTTGTTTTCTGAATGAATACTTGAACAGTGCATATTTTTGATATTGCTGTTTATGAATGTTAAACTTGTTGGCTCCTGAAAGAATAATGAAAAAGGAGAAATGTTGTTGATAATCTGAAAAATCATAAAATTGATTCTTGAAGCAAGAAAAAGCAGTGAAAAGCTTGCAAAAAAAAAAAAGAAAAAAGTGGCAAAAAAGAAAGAAAGAAAAAGAAAAAGCAAGCAGAAAAAGCCAATAACCTTTTAAACCAAAAGGCAAGGGTAAAAAGGATCCAAGGCTTTAAGCATTAATGGATAAGAGGGCCCAAATGAATAAAATCCTGGCCTAAGCGGCTAAACCAAGTTGTCCCTAACCATGTGCTTGTGGCGTGAAGGTGTCAAGTGAAAAGCTTGAGACTGAGCGGTTAAAGTCGTGGTCTAAAGCAAAAAGAGTGTGCTTAAGAGCTCTGGGCACCTCTAACTGGGAACTCTAGCAAAGCTGAGTCACAATCTGAAAAGGTTCACCCAATTATGTGTCTGTGGCATTTATGTATCCGGTGGTAATACTGGAAATCAAAATGCTTAGGGTCACGGCCAAGACTCATAAAGTAGCTGTGTTCAAGAATCAACATACTGAAATAGGAGAATCAATAACACTATCTAAATTCTGAGTTCCTATAGATGCCAATCATTCTGAACTTCAAAGGATAAAATGAGATGCCAAAACTGTTCAGAAGCAAAAAGCCACTAGCCCGCTCATCTAATTGGAACTGAGCTTCATTGATATTTGGAATTTATTGTATCTTCTCTTCTTTTTATCCTATTTTATTTTTAGTTGCTTGGGGACAAGAAACAATTTAAGTTTGGTGTTGTGATGAGCGGATAATTTATACCCTTTTTGGCATTGATTTTATATAGTTTTTAGTATGATTTAATTACTTTTTATTATATTTTTATTAGTTTTTATTCAAAACTCATATTTCTGGACTTTACTATGAGTTTGTGTTTCTTTCTGTGATTTCAGGTATTTTCTGGCTGAAATTGAGGGACCTGAGCAAAAATCTGATTCAGAGGCTGAAAAAGGACTGCAGATGCTTTGGATTCTGACCCTCCTGCACTCGAATTGGATTTTCTAGAGCTACTGAAGCCCAATTGGTGCGCTCTCAATTTCGTTGGAAAGTAGACATCCTGGGCTTTCCCGCAATATATAATAGTTTATACTTTGTCTGAGATTTGATGGCCCAAACTGACTCTAAAAGCCAGCCTAAAACTTTCTGGCGTAACACGCCAGAACTAGCACCAGAAGTGGAGTTAAACGCCCAAACTGGCACACAAGCTGGCCTTTAACTCCAAGAACAGTCTATGCACGTGTAAAGCTCAATGCTCAGCCCAAGCACACACCAAGTGGGCCCCGAAAGTGGATTTCTGCACTATCTGCACTTAGTTACTTATTTTTTGTAAACCATAGTAACTATTTTAGTATAAATAGCACCTTTTACTATTGTATTCAGAATCTTGGATCTTTTATCATACTTTGGAGACCATTGTTCACGTTTTGGAGGCTAGCCATTCGGCCATGCCTAGACTATTTTCACTTATGTATTTTCTACGGTGGAGTTTCTACACCCCATAGATTAAGGTGTGGAGCTCTGCTGTTCTTCATGAATTAAAGCAAGTACTATTATTTTTCTTTCAATTCATGCCTACTTCTTCTCCAAGATATACTCTTGTACTTAATTCAGTTAAGTCAGAATGAAAGGGTGACCCGTGATAATCACCCACTATCTTCGTTACTCGCTTAGCCAATATCCGCGTGCCTGACAACCACAAGCGGTCTACATGATGTTCAATGTAGTCATTGGACGACAGCCGGAGTATATTCTCTTAGATATCTAATACACTGACAGAGTCCGTGAGTTTAGTATCTTCGTGATATAGGCTAGAAACAATTGGCAGCATTCCTGGGATCCAGAAAGTCTAAACCTTGTCTGTGGTATTCCGAGTAGGATCTAGGAAGGGATGACTGTGACGAGCTTCAAACCTGCGAATGTTGGGCGCAGTGATAGTGTGCAAAAGGACAAGGGTCCTATTCCGATGCTAGCGGGAACCGATAGATGATTAGCCGTGCGGTAGCTGTACATGTTATTTTTCATTCGAGACGAGCAATCCGACAGTTGATTAGCCGTGCAGAGATACATCTCCAGACGCTTATCTGAAATTCCCACCAATGAATTGCATAAGTAACTTTATTTTATTTTATGCTTTATTTATCTTTTAATTATCAATACTCATAACCATTTGAATCCTCCTGACTAAGATTTACAAGATGACCATAGCTTGCTTCAACCCGACAGTCTCCGTGGGATCGACCCTTACTCACGTAAGGTATTATTGGACGACCCAGTGCACTTGCTGGTTAGTTGTGCGGAGTTGTGAAAAGTGTGAATCACAATTTCGTCCACCAGTAGGGTGTTACAAGAGTCTGTTCATATAAAATTATAAAAAGTTAGTTTCAAAATTAACAAAAGTATAAATTTCATATAAAAAACAAAGTTAAAAATGTACATATTAACTCAAAATATCATGACATTAGTTGTTTAGACTAGTAAGTAATAATAAATTCTGTGAGTAATAATAAATTCTCGTGTTACCTGATCATTTGGAATACTAACAGATTCAACACCATCTTCAAATTCATCTTCGCTGACCATTCTATCGTTATGTTGAACATCTTTTTCAGTAGTTCTCTCTATACATTTCCTTTTTGTGTGACCAGTTTGATTGCAATTAGAATATTGTTGCCTTTTATTTTCATCTTTTCGGACTTTTGGTGCACCTTTGGATTTTGTAACAGAAGGATCACTTTCTTGCCTTTTTAAGATGAAATAGTCTGCTCCAATTTTGCTTCCAAGTCTTTCGTCACTCTACAAATTTCATTCATTGTGTAGCGAAAATGAGACAATTTTCTGCCTCCTTAGTATATCATACGAGAACTAGCAACTGATATTGCACCTATCCACATCAGAATGCTCCTTTCTTCATCCTGTTTTCCGTTTATGTTACCTTAATCATTGATGAGTCTATATTTTTCGACATATTTTGACTTGATTTGGATAGATTCTAGCACATGAACTCACACTTAAGCACTCAAATAGCATACTTTTGTGTTTGATCCCTAATTTGGTCCTAAATGTGAAACATGCATTTTAATACTTAGATTAGTGATTTTTAATTCTACTTTTACGTCATTCGATGCCGTGATATAGTTTGTGAGTGATTTCAGGCCTTGGAGACAAGAATGGATAGCCAAAAGTGGAAGAAAGCATGTACAATGGAGAAAACATGAAGAAAACAAGGAAAAGCACACACAGCGAATTGTGCGTGCGCACAGCCCTGCGTGCGCGCACACAAGCGAGAATTTTCATGTGTGTGTATGCACGCACCTGTGCGTACGCACAGGTCAATTTTTAGCCGCGTGTGCGGACGTACACGTCTGTGCGTCCGCACAAGTCCCAACGCGTGATTTCATTAATGATGCATGTGCTTCGCGATTTCTGAGGCCTCTTGGCCCATTTTGGAAGGCTGGGATGCTGTTTTGGAGTGCTATATGAGGGGAGAATCAACACATATCAAGAGATTAGCTTTCATTAGAAATTTCCTCATAGTTTTGCATAGTAATTAGGAGTAGGAGTAGTGTAGAGTAGAGAGCTCTCCTTGGATTTACGTAGTTTTCATGTAGCATTTTATAGAAAGCTTAATTTTGGATTTTAATCATCTTTAATTGTAAGTACTCTTTAATTCCTCTTTAATTACATTGTCTTTTACTTTCATTTCGTTTGGTTCAAGCACTTTGTTCATAATTGCAATTTTGAGTTCTTGAAGTTTTGATTGATGAATTTAATGTTTCATGCCTCCTTTATGTTTGATTGCTTGTTTATGTTTGGTTTTGTTGATAGTTGGTTATAGTTCTCTAATTTCCATTGCAAATTCCCATGTTTTACTTTTATGCACACAAGGTGTTTGTGAAAATGCCAACTCTAGATTTTGAGTAGATTTTCTCACCTTGGCTTGTGGTTTGAGTTCCTAGGATACTAGAGTCATAATGTCCGACATTTAGTGGCGATTCTTAGGTTGTTAGTTGGCTCTTGTTTCCATTGACGCTAGCCTTTTATCAACTAGTTTGGTAAGTTGGTTAGGACTTATGGATTAAGGTCAATTATGCTTGCTTGACTTACTCCTCGATGGTTGGGGTTGACTAAGCGATATTGACTCATCATAATTACCATAGTTGTGGTTATGGCGATGATAGGATTCTTTGGACACTCATTCCCAAGTCGAGGCTCTTTATTGCATTTATAGCATTTTCACTAGTTTTGCTCTTACCTTCTCTTTACTTGCATCAATTCCAATTTTGATAATCTCTTAGTTCGTTTATTTGTTAGTTCATTTAATCTTTAATTTCCTACTTGAAAACCCCCTTTTGCCCTCTTCACAACTGAAAGAAGTAACATTTCATTTGCATTCCTAGGGAGAACGACCCGAGGTTGAAAGACTCTCGGTTTAGATTAGAAATTGTAAACTTTGATCGGGCATTACTTGTTGGTTGAGAACTATACTTGCAACGAGGTTATTTCTCTTTTACCGAGAAGGAATTCTTAACCGACGAATTTGCTCGCGTCAAGTTTTTGGCACCGTTGCCGGGGATTGCAAACGGTGTTATATCTTTAGGTTGTTGTGAATATGTTAATAGTGTAAATAGCTCCTTTTGGATTGTTTGTTTGCTTTTGTTAGTAGGTTTTTGTTTATATTTTCTTGATGACTTTTTCTCACCATCACCACAACGCACCCCAATGGAACCCAAATACTTATCTTCATAGTCACCAATCTTACACACCATCCCCTCACTACATACAAAACCAAAACCCTTATCCTCATGAGTTTGACTGTCAACCTTCACCACCTCAATCTCCATCTTCATATATGGATCAAGCCACACAAGAAGTATTTTTCATGCTAATTCAAGAACAACAAGAGTTTCAGAAGAAGCAAGAGCAAGTCATGTCTACCTTAGCAAAAGCTTTGGGTCAATTAGCTTCATTGCGTTCGTGCCACAAGCAAGAAATTCTAGTGGATGAATGTGTGGGCTCAAGTGAAAAGTGTGGCGTGAAAGAAGAATCGCAAATTCAAGTAGAAGATGTCAAGTCACAACATGAAGTGCCAAAGGAGATAAGTGAAGAGTGGGTAGGAATTGATCAAGAGGATTCCATCATTCAAGATTTTTTGTCCAACTTGGGTAATTCCTTCTATGACTTTCATGGACCTCCATTATTAGATATGGAAGGAGACGTTGATGTGAACTTCACATAACCTCCAATTTTTTACTTGAGTGATGATGAAGAATATTCAAAAGAGGTTAAGGAAGGCTCTATTTGCCAAGAAGTGAAGATAGTTGTGCAAGAACGAATTGAGCGGGTGAAGACTTCTCTAACAATATTTCTAGGCCTACATTAATATGTTGTTATAGAAACGGATGGTCAACTTCGAACTTTTCTTGGAGTAGTGGATGGTGAAGAGAAGAATGTTAATTGGCCAAGGAATGGAATGTTCATCCAAGGGACCAATCCAACATTTAGAGCTCAATTATGGTGCAAGAGTCAATGTAGTGGATTCCGGAGAATGCACAAGCATGTCAATGGTGATAGAGGAACGTAAGTATGGGATCCAGCCATATGTTGCAAGAGTCAACAAAGTTGGATCCTAAGTGATAGCATGAATTCTCTCATGAGTTTGATGCAACCTAATTGGGACCCCGGAGGTCAAATCAAGAGCAAACTTGGTTGGAGATTCAAGGAGGAGTGGAAGCATAAGCAGCCCTAACAAGGATCTCCTCAACAAGTCCAACTTAGGACTATAAACCAAAGTGCTAGGTGGGAGACACCCCACCATGGTAATATCCTTCTAACTTTCTCTCTTTTAGCTTTTATTTCATGAATAAATTGGCTATTTTGCTTGGTTAGTTGGGTTCATTTTGATGTTTGTTAGGTAATTTTAGTGAAATAATGTGTTTTTGGGAGTTTTGTGATGTTTTGGGGCTTGAAAATCTGTGTTGGACATCAAGTTTGGTGTCTTAGAGCCGAAATTTTTGTTGCAGGAACAGAGACATATGTGTCCGCACTGCCTTGTGCGTGCGCACAGATCCCCTGTTTTCCCATTCTTGTGCGTGCGCACAAACCCCTCCTTTCTTGTTATGTGCGAGCGCACGGCTCGTGTGCGCCCGCACAGGACACGTTACACCTTCTGTTCACAGTGTCCACACGATCTTGTGCGCGCGTATACCCCTTCTTTCTCCCCTGTGTGCATCCGCACAGGTCACTTTTTGAACGTTAATTCGGAAAGGGGGTACACTCGCGCTTCAGTTCCAAACCCCCCCAAACCTTTCTTCTTCTTCTCTCAGAATCCAACCTCTCCTCTTCATACCACCACTCCTCCACCCCGCGACCAAACACGGCCGGCGACCACCACGCTCTCGCCATCACTCTCTCTCTCTCCTTCTTTCTTTTTCTTTATTCTCTCTCTTCTACATTTCCCTTCTCTCTCTTCCCTGTCTCTGCCTCCGCGCCAGCGCCCAGCCCTAGGCCGCGTATCCTTATTCCGGCGAGTAACCGCCAGTGGCGGTGGACCCATGTGCCGCTGCGCCCCTCTCTGTCTCGCCCTCACCTTCCTTCAATCCTTCTTCTTCTGCATTACAGGTTCAAGCCCTGTTTCTCCTGCCCTGTTTCATTTCTTTTCTGCTTCTTTTTAATTCTGCTTTTTAATTCTGCTTTAGTTCCTAGATGGTTTTAGGTTAGATGATTTCTAGTTTTCTGGATTGAATATATGTGATGCTGCTTGAGTATTTTGGATTGCTTTATGGACTGTGTGATGCTGTTCTTGACTGAACTCTGGATGCTGCAATTGTTTAACTGTGATTGATGCCTGTGAATATTGAACTTGTTATGCTTGTTGAAATGCCTGAATAAAGTTTTTGGTCTGATTTCTTTGTCTGATCAGCATAAGAGCTTGGATTTTGCTTCCATTTGGCATTTTATTTTCATATAGTTCAACTTTATGCTAAATATAAATGCTGCCTGAGATGGAATTCTGTATGCACTCTGCCTTATACATGCCTCAACACCATTTTGAACCTGAAATTTACAGCTTTGTTTCTTCTGTTGGTGTCATTGTTCCTATGCATATTAGATTCCATTTGATGCATTGCTACCTGAGCACTTATCTGTTAATTTTTACTGACACATCAAACTGCATTTAAAAAATCAACCAAGCTGAAATTCATTCTGTTTGATACCTTTGTAAGTGCATAGCATGCTAAGTTACTACATTATGTGCTGACTACCCATTCCTTTCTGCTCACACACCAAACTAGCATTAAACTTCCAATTTTGAAATCTGTTTGGTGTCATTAGCAGCAGTACATACATTGTTTTCTCTGTGAATTGATCAATTGCTTATTCATGTGTTTTTAACATCAAAGCCATGTACATAACCACTTTGTTCCTTTATGTTTTTGAGCAATGCAATCCATTTCTCAATGGAGCATTGCTTTGGACGAGAAGTTATGTACATGTGATTATTTGTAATCTTTTTAACATGAATAAGTGCATGATTTTACCTTTGCTTTGATTATTGCCTTTCCTGCCAATTTTTGCGAAACTTTTCAATCTTCAAGGCACAATGGCAACAATCAATTTCTTTCCATTCAATTCACTTGCATTGTTACACCTAAGTCCTATGTATGCTTTAATTGTTGTTCACTCATTGATTTGTCACTTAGGTTGCTTGATTTTGGGGAAACGCATTTTCTTTTGAGCATTTAACTGTTTTATACATGTTTTTTCCTGGATTGAGTATTTGTTTACTCTGATGGCTCTTATTTGAATTATTTGATCATATCCTTCTTCCTTCTATGAATTTCTATCTGTTTCTCCTAAAGTGTATTCTATTTTTGTCTTTTTCAAGATGGCCTGCAAGGGAAAGGAGAAAGCCAATCCTTTGGCTCGTCCTCCTCCGGTGCTACCAAGTAACCAACCAGACACATTCGTCAATGCCGAAGCCCAGGAACAATACAAGAAGCTAGAAAAGTGCACCTTTCATTATGAGAGGAAGCTAAACTTGCCTGAGAAATATGTGGATCAAATCTTTAACAGAATAAATTTTTATAATTGGGGATTCATAAAATCTGACCCGGTGGAAGTAAATGAACACCAGGTCAAGGAATTCTATGCAAATCTCCTAAAGAGGGATGCTCAAACTGTTTTTCTAAGAGGTGTCACCTTGGACACCTCTGATACTGCTTTAGAGGCCCTCTTGGATATTCCGCATATTCCTCTGGCTCGGGACGCTTACACTCAAATAATGAAGGACGTGTCATTGGGCAAAATTTCTTTGGATGTGGTCCTGGAGAAGATTGGCCAGCCTGAGACTAGATGGGAGTACAGAAAGGGAGAGCAGGCAGTCCCATTGAGCATTGCGTGCACTGACCTCAACCCAGAGGCGAGGATCTGGCAGCAGATCATTACCGACTATATTCTTTCGAGCACGCATGCCACGCATATTAGAGTCCGAGTGGCAGTTTTGCTATGGGCTATTCTGGAGGGGAAGAGGATCTCTGTTCTTTCCCTGATCAGAGAGTCGATGATGAATGTGAACCAACAGCTAAAATTCAACGTTCCCTTCCCATCATTAATCACCAGATTAGAAGCCCTATCCGGTGTAGAGAGACGGCCAACAAATCGAATGTCTGTCTACATCAGTAAGTAACCATTTCTGCCATACGGTGATTATGAAGGGCCGCCTCAGAAGAAGAGGAAGACCTCTGAGCCTACATCAGCAGCAGCAGAGCCTTCAGCACCTCCTTCAGCACCCGCACCCACACCCCGACCTCAGACGCCATATGAGTTGTGTCGGGAGATCCTTCAAGTCGTCCACCGCTATGAGCGCCGCAACGCTCGCCGCTTCCAGTGGATAGTGGCGAAGTTTGAGGGTAGAGACCCTGGGCCACCTCCTCCAGATACACCAGAACCTGAGGCCGAGGAGCCTGCATCTGAGGAGCCAGCAGCTGAAGCTGGCCAGGCAGTCGAGCAGCCTGAGCGGAGACCTGAGGAGCCCATAGCTGAAGAGCATAGAGATGAGGAGCCTACAGTCGAGGAGCTGGCAAGTGGAGCCGAGTTGCCAGTTGACATGGCAGTCGAGACAGCTGACTAGGCAGTTGACCAGCCAGCAGCACAGACCACCCCAGCGACATCAAGTGCCATCATTGTTTACCAGCGTCACCACCACCACCCACCACCATCTGACGGTGGAGCCCCTCATGGATGATTCCCTCCGACTGACTATTTTGGGCACTGAGGACAATGCATCATCTAAGTGTGGGGGAGGATCTACTATTTTTGGGTGTAAATATTCTCTTCCGAACACTTGTCATTTAGTTTATCTTGAGTTTTATTATGCTTTTTGTGGATATTTATAGTACTTTGACTTATGCACTACTATTTAGTACTTTTGGGTATATATATATATATTAGTTGCTTCTAGTTATCTTTAGTATTGCATTTCTAGTTTTGGTATATATATTGCATCCTTATATTGCTAGTATATAGTATAGATATGGATTGTGATTGGATGATGTGAATAGCCTATGCCTAGTTTATCTTGATCCTAATTGTTCATGTTACTTTTTGCTTGTTGAAAATTGGGAAAAGAACTAGGAAATTTTGAAAAATTTTGCATCCATCACATCATACATACATATAAGAAATAATTTTGGTGAAAAACAACAAGAATTTCTAAGAATTTGTCAAGGGCATGCTATTGAATTGATTGAGAAAACTATTTTCAAGCTTGCTTGAATGATTTCTTTTTGGAACATAGAAGAGTAAAGAACAATAACCTTGTGAGTTTTTGAGCTATATTGAGTGGTTACACATTTTAACCACTAATTTTTTTCATTGTGTGATGTATCTCTTCTATGATTATAATCTTGGTTTTGCTTAATTCTTTATTTCCTATGATTAATGTTTTGAATTGCATAGAACATGATTGAGGCCACCTTTGATAAAATCTTACTTTACCCATATAGCCTTACCCTTGTGAAAAGCCTAAAGATTGATGGTTTAGAGGTCATAATAAACTCTCGTTGTAAGTATAGTTACTAAACCAAGCAATCAACCTATCTTACAAATGTTTTGGTTGTCACAAGTAACAAACCCCTAAATAAATTGATAACTGAAGTATTCAAACCTCGGGTCGTCTTCTCAAGGAACTGCAGGGAAGTATGTTCTTATTATTGGTTATGAGGGTTATAAATTGGGGTTTTGAGAATGAGGAGCGAATGGTTTAATTAGCAAATAAAGCAAATGAAGAACAAGCGATTTAAATGGCAAGTAAAATAAATAAATGACTGTAAATAAACTTTTGGCAAGGTATAAGGAATTGGAGGTCCTATCCTAGTTATCCTTATCAATGATGATGAGAATTGGATCTTAATTCCACTTTGTTAACCCTTACTAAGATAAAGGAAGGTTAAGGGATTAATTGGTTTGATCTTCGGATCCTATTTATTTCCTAGAAAAAGATTGGGATTATTGAAGTTCAATTTAATTAACAAAGATAACAATTATCAATCATGTTTGAGTTTGATAACTCCTGAGTTACTGATTTCTTAACCAAGGCCAAAAGGAGAAAAGTAAATCTACTGGAATAAAAATGTCTTCAGATGAGAATAACCATAATGTAAATAAAAGAAAGCAATAATAAACTGAAATACCTCAATTAACATTAATTCAAAAGAGTAAACTGTAACATGGAAGAATTCATAAATTAAATTGCAAAAGTAAATAAAAGGGAATATTGAACCTGATAAAGAGATAATCCTGAAAGCGAATAAAATCCTAATTCTAAATCCTAATCCTAAAGAGAGAAGAGAGAGGAGAGAACCTCTCTCAAAACTAAATCTAAATCATGGAAAACTAACTAAAAGTGGAGTGTCTCTTTGAATGGATGCATTCCCCCACTTCATAACCTCTGGTCTATGCCTTCTGGACTTGGATTTGGGCCAAAAAGGGCTTCAGAATTCGCTGGGAGCGTTTTCTGCAATTTCTGGTGCGTGGCCTCTGTCACGCGTCCGCGTGGGTCACGCGGTTGCGTCATTCGGAGTTTTCTTTGTCATGCGGTCGCGTCAGTCATGCGGCCGCGTCATATGTCTTCTGCTTAAGGAGTGCGGTCACGTCAGTCATGCGGCCGCGTCGCTGCTTCTTCACGCTTGGCATGCGGCCGCGTTGTCCATGTGATCGCATGGATGCAAATTTCTCCTAAAAACTCCATTTTGTGCTTTCCTTCCATTTTTGCATGTTTTCTTTCCATCCTTTGAGTCATTCCTGCCTTAGAAGATCTGAAACTACTCAACACACTAATCACAGCATCGAATGGAAATAAAGGTAATTAAAATAATTAATTTTAAAGCATAGAAAACATGTTTTTCACATACATCACATAATAAGGAAGGAAAAGTAAAACCATGCAGTTAATATGAATAAGTGGGTGAAGGATTGAATAAATCACTCAGATTAAGCACAAAATATATCATAAAATATGGGTTTATCAACCTCCCCACACTTAAACAATAGTTGTTCTTCATCTAACCAATCAACAATTATAGAATATAGACATACCAAAAATCATGAGGTCTTGAATTAAGGTTGTAATGGGGCCAAGGTAAAGGTAAGGGTATATGTATAAGGCTAAGTGAGCTAATAAGTGAATCCTTAATTAGTCTAAGATCTCACCTAACATACATACTTTCTAAAGCAAAGCTTCTTTACCTATTTTCCCATATTTTCCCACTTTTAATGTTACATGCTCATGCCTTAATGTTTATTATTTTTATCCCATGTGCATTGCTTTATTTCACACTTGGGGAATTCTTTCGTGTCCCCTTTATTCAACTACTGAAAGATAACACTTTTTTTTTTTAATGCACATGGTAATTGAATTATTTTGATTTCACATGAGCATGCTTCCCAAAACTTTTATTTTTAATTATTTTATTCTTTTCAACTTTTCTACCTTTTTGTTTTTATCATCTATGTTCCCAATATTCCCACATGTAAACCATACACAATTTCTATCTTAAGCTAACCAAGGATTCAACTTGGGGTTTTTATTTTGTTTTTCTGCTTAAGGCTAGTAATGTGGTTTATAGAATAAAAGGGGATTTAAAGGCTTAAGGGGGCTAACAAGGTTGATGTAAAGGGTAGGCTATTTTGGGATAAGTGAGCTAAAATCAAATAATGGCCTCAATCACTCTCTTGGTATGTATTTCTATTCTATAATTGGACATATAGATTAAAACAAAGTAAAGAACACCAGAATAAATAAGAAGGGTAGAACACACAGGAATAAAATATTATGGTTTGAATGTAACCATACAATTAAGCTCAAAACTCACAGGCTGTGTGTTCTCTAGCTCAAAAATCATTTATCAGTTATGTATGTCATGCAGGTTTAGTTAAAAATTTCCATTATTCTCAATGAAAAACTTAAGGTGGCTTTAAAGTTCTAGTGTTTCTCCTTGATGAAATGTTGTTAACTAACTAACATGTAATGCTATATATACAAGGTGTGTGGATTGTTTCTATTATGTTCAAGTCTCTAGTTTACTTCCTTTTTATATTTTTCAATTTAAACTAAGCTATCTTATGCTAAAAAAAAGGGTAAACTATACTAATTAATCCACAATTTCTATAACTAATAAGTTAGAATTGCAACTAAAACTAAATGGCTAAAATATGAACTAAAGTGCAACATAGAATAAATACATAAAAATAGCAATATATATAAGTACTAAGAAAATAAAAAAAAATACAGAAAAGTAGCAAAATAAATAAAAAGAGTATGTAGTGGTTCACCAAAAAAAGAACGCCAGAGATGGCGACCTCCCCACACTTAAAATGTAGCATCGTCTCTGATGCTCACTCAAGTAGGGTGTGAAGGGGTGTCATCACTGGAAGGACGGGTAGCTGGAGTATCTGTGGTGGTGGTCTGAGGAGCTGCCTGTGGCAGAGGAGGTGCTGACTGGATAGGGATCTCGGGGTCTACAGCCTGAATCTGATGCGGGATCTCTTCCTGGTGTGCTGCCTGCTGGGTGCCTGCCTGCTCAGCCTCCTGCTGTGGATAAGTCGCAGCCTCAGGCGCATCCACCTCCTCCTCAGATGCCTCGGATAGTGTGTCAGGCTCGGAGGGGATGTCGCCAGATCGTATCATCAGCTTCAAGTGCTCATCTCGTCAAGCCGTCGAAACAGGCGGTGCACTAGATGATAGACGGGCTCTGGGGCAGGTGGAGGTGCAGTGGTGGTGGCAGGGGTAGCTGTAGAAGAAGAGGGGCCGGCAGATGGTGTGGCTATCTCAGCAGTAGCAGTGAAAAAAGGAGGTCTGTAGCCCAAAGCCAGAAAGTTCCTGCTGTGAGGGATAATCTTCTTGCATTCTGCAGCAGGTGGCTTTTCATCAGCATCCTCCCAAGGCACGTCAGCTCGACGGCCTAGCTGTGTAATCAAATAGGAAAAAGGAAGAGTGCCTTGGACGTGGACCCTGGCCATATAGTACCGGATAAAGCATGGCAGGTACAGGTCCTTACCCTCCATCACACACCATAGGAGGGTGATCATAGCGGCTGGTATCTCAGTCTCGTGAGTACTCGGCATAATGAAGTTGCTAAGTATCTGATGCCATAGCCGAGCCTCATCATTCAAGTAAATCTGCTTGATTCCCTTTGGCATGGTAGTGTTCTGACCCATAATCCAAGGAACGGTCGGGTCAAGGGCTATCCGGGCCTTGACTGCATCCCAATCAAACTTCATGAAGCGCATATCCTCCTCAGCTCTTTGATAACCATCCAGCTGATCAGTTTTAGGCAGAAGTTTCAGAACATCTTCAATGGCCTCTTCAGTGACCAGAATTTGCTTCTCTCTAAGGTTCACTGCATCTAGGAAATTTTTGAAGTAATTGCAGTAGAATTCCCTAACCCAAGATGCATTGACCTCAGTCAGATTTCTCTCCAGGAAGAACCAGCCTCTTTGTTTGATCTGATTAGAGGTGTATTACTGGAGTTCTTCTGGGATCTTCAAAGTCCTCTCCAGGTACAGATTCCTGGAGGTTGCAAACACCGGATACTTCAGCTCACAGTATCGATTTGCAAACTTTACTGGATCATTAGCAGGGAGCAGCTGGTCGGCCTTCTCCTGCGGGGTAAAGTTCTTCTCCCGCCAGGAGTCATCGTGCATGATATCCATGATGGACATAGCGGATTCTCCTCTTTTACGTTTGCCAGTAGTTGCCTTTGTTTTTCCCTTTCTCTGGCTGGCAGACATCCTGAAAAACAAAAAACCAGGATATATAAAAAAAATGAAAATAAATAGGCAAATAGTCAAAAGAAACACAAAGTGGCAAAGTAGCAATAGAATAAGTAAAATGAGTTAATTTAATGTGCACTAAGGATTGTATAGGAGTTAAAAGTCTGAAAAGAAGAATTCACAATCCAAAATATAATAGAAGACATGTTAATTAGGAAAAATTATTAGTATGCCATGGTTAGAAGGTTAAAAGAAAGTGAAAAACAGAAGAGAGAATATGAAATGTTAGGTTGGTTAGAATTGAAAAAGAGTTTAAGAAGTTAAAATTAGTGAGGTAGCAAAAAGTGGGTTAATGTAAGTGACATAATGATAAGTTTCTAAGTAACAAGCATTCACAAGTAAAGGCTACAGGTGACTCATAACCAAACAAGGAAACAGGTTGATGATGATTCAGATAGATATAGAAACAGCAAAAATTGGAATCTAAGCATCAAAAATGCAATTTATGAACCAGAAAATCAAAAAGAATAAGAAAGCTTGCCTTGGCATTCATGAATGGTTTGGTTAAATCTAAGGAAAGCACAGTTGAAAACGCCAAAACCAAGACATGAATGGAAACATTTTACAGAAATTTGGGCAGCATTCCGGTTAAAATTGGATTGTCCTGGAAAATAAACAGCAACAGAATAGTACATATGAATCAAAATTAAAGCTCCAATTAAATAGTATGAATAAGAAAGAGCACAGCAGCATGAACTTGAAGAGCAGCATATGAACATTACTAACTTCACAGCAACAGCAAAATTGCAAATTGATAAAACAAGAAACACGAACAGTGTAATTAAACAGACCTAAATCCACTAACCACATCCTAGGTTACCTAACAACCTAGAATCCACTACAACATGCATATCTAACTAGCCTAAATATGAACATAAACAGAAAAATATGAAATAACTATGAATGGATAGAAGGGTGGCGTTCGTCGGAACCTGGTAGGCGAATTAAGGAGAGTGGGGCAGAGAAGTGGCTGGGGACGGCAGTGGTGGTGTCCGGCGTGGCGGAGGAGGGGATAGGGTTCACGTGACTGGGTGGGTATAAATTTGAATCCACGCGGTCGCGTGGCTGGGGTGAAATGGGGTCGACGCGATTGCGCGAGTGGCGCGATCGAGTGGAGGGCAAAAAGAGTGAATGACGCGATCGCCTGGGGCATGCGATCGCGTCACTGGAATTTGTGCAAAACGCACAGTTCCAGCGTCGTTTCAGCGCAACTCTCTGTCTCCTTTGGGGTGTTTGTGCAATCCATGCGAAGTGATCGCGTCGCTCACGCTGTCGCGTGGGATGTGTGTTGTGCAAGTGACGCTATCGCGTCAGGGACGCGATCGCGTGGGTCATTTGTGCGAAACGCAAAATGGCCGCACGATTCCAACCTAACTTTCTGGATGTTGGGATTTTTACCCCGATCTCCAGATCACGCGGTCGCGTGAATGACGCGGTCGCGTGGGTAGTGTTTTTCGCAATTTGACGCGATCGCGTGAGTGATGCGGTCGTGTCGCACACCCTTTTTTTTATGCAGTATGCAGAATGCAATGATTAATATGAATGCGATGCAAAACTTCCAGGTTCAATATAATAAAATAAAATAAAACTTGAAAACAAATAAAACAAAATAAAAAAAATTGAAAAAGGAACGGTCATACCATGGTGGGTTGTCTCCCACCTAGCACTTTTAGTTAAAGTCCTTAAGTTGGACATTGGAGGAGCTTCCTGTTATGGTGGCTTATGCTTGAATTCATCCATAAATCTCCACCAATGCTTGGAATGACAATAGCCTCTGGAGTACCAAACTAGGCATGTGAAGCTTCTGAGCAGCTTCAAACAGATTGTCAGGCTCCCGGGGTGACGAATGTCGGAATAGATTCCAGGATCCCAAACTTTGCTTTTAAATCCGCCTTCGTCTTTATCTATACTTTTCCATCTGGGCGGTTTAAAAATTGGATTCCCACCAAGATGACCAAACGCTTTCCGAGATCCATTTGATTGAATATGAAACCATCCTTACACTTCGAATTGAAGCGTGGAACCTTATTGAACCTTGTGCACCGGCTCTGAGTACGAGCCATGTCCCACTTACTCTTAAAGCCGCAGAGAGCTCTAAGCTGGCCATCTATTTCAAGAAAACCATATTCAAGTGGAAAAATACAGTTAAAGGTTAAGGATTATACCCACTTGAAGCTTGTATTGGGTGGTAATGGCCTTGGGATAGGTGGTTCCAGTGGTTCTGTGAGTTCTACTCCCTTGTGCTCTTCTGTGAATTTCTCCACTTCTTTGCAAGATTCTTCAAATGTATCCATGTCCTGATCAAAGCCATCTATGTCTTCCTCATCACTTAAGTCATAGATCGGAGGTTGAGAGAAATCTACCTCCGTATCATCTTCGTAGTCACTTGGGGAAGATCCTTCGATCTCAGAGAATTCACTTGCGGATGCAAGTTCATTACTAGAAGAACTTGACTTGAGATTATCATCATCAAGGAAACTTGTTTCTTGGGTTATTCTGTCTAGTTCTTCATGAAAGACTTGCTCTGAGGATTGTGCACAATTTCCCTTAGCATCAATTGTAACATCCTTGACAGAATGCTCCACAACTCTGGATTCCCATTGAAGTTCAACGTCTCCTAAGTCTTCAACCAACTCTTCTTCTTTAACAATGGTAGCTTCTTCTACTTGTTCCAGTACGAAGCCATGCTTTGTCTTGTCCACTGGAGTTTCTAGTATCTCCTTCATGCTGCGCTCTTCGTTAGATTGTCCACATGGGGCTCTGAGAGGTCCTTGAATGTTCGAACGTCTAGAAGATAATAGACTTACTGCTTGCTCCAGTTGATGAATGGTTGTTTGAAGTTGATCTACTGTTTCCTTGAGGCGAACCTCTGATTCTCGGGGTGATAGATTTGGATATGGTACATGGGGAAGTGGTGATGTTTGGGGGTAATTGGACTGGAATCGGGGTAGATGAGGATCATATGGTGGTGAATGGTGAAAAGGAGCTTGTGAGTGTGGTGGTTCGAAGTTATGTTGAGAGGATGGTCTATAAGCATATGGTGGGGCTTGTTGGTGGTTACAAGGCTGTCCACCATGTCTATTGGCTTGGTATGCATTGTAGAATGGTCCTTGTCCATGATATCTTGGAGGGTGTTGTTGCCTAAAGGGTTGATCAGATCCTCTTGGCTCCATCCATCTTTGATTGTTTTGACCTTGATGCATGTTCCTGTTATAACTTCCATTCCTTTCAATAACATTAGAACCAAACTCGAAGTGAAAAGGGTGAGAATTCATAGTAGCTAATAGAAATAAAAAGGGGAAAATAAAGACAAATAAACAAGTAAAAAAAATATTTACAATAACCAATAATAAGGCACACGATTGCAGTTCCCGGCAACGGCGCCATTTTGAAAGGCCTGAAGATTGATGGTTTAGAGGTCATAATAAACTCTCGTTGTAAGTATAGTTACTAAACCAAGCAATCAACCTGTCTTACAAACGTTTTGGTTGTCACAAGTAACAAACCCCTAAATAAATTGATAACCGAAGTATTCAAACCTCGGGTCGTCTTCTCAAGGAACTGCAGGGATGTATGTTCTTATTATTGGTTATGAGGGTTGTAAATTGGGGTTTTGAGAATGAGGAGCGAATGGTTTAATTAGCAAATAAAGTAAATGAAGAACAAGCGATTTAAATTGCAAGTAAAATAAATAAATGATTGTAAATAAACTTTTGGCAAGGTATAAGGAATTGGAGGTCCTATCCTAGTTATCTTTATCAATGATGATGAGAATTGGATCTTAATTCCACTTTGTTAACCCTTACTAAGATAAAGGAACGTCAAGGGATTAATTGGTTTGATCTTCGGATCCTATTTATTTCCTAGGAAAAGATTGGGATTGTTGAAGTTCAATTTAATTAACAAAGATAACAATTATCAATCATGTTTGAGTTTGATAAATCCTGAGTTACGGATTTCTTAACCAAGGCCAAAAGGAGAAAAGTAAATCTACTGGAATAAAAATGTCTTCAGATGGGAATAACCATAATGTAAATAAAAGAAAGCAATAATAAACTGAAATACCTCAATTAACATTAATTCAAAAGAGTAAACTGTAACATGGAAGAATTCATAAATTAAATTGCAAAAGTAAATAAAAGGGAATATTGAACCTGATAAAGAGATAATCCTGAAAGCGAATAAAATCCTAATTCTAAATGCTAATCCTAAAGAGAGAAGAGAGAGGAGAGAACCTCTCTCAAAACTAAATCTAAATCATGGAAAACTAACTAAAAGTGGAGTGTCTCTTTGAATGGATGCATTTCTCCACTTCATAACCTCTGGTCTATGCCTTCTGGACTTGGATTTGGGCCAAAAAGGGCTTCAAAATTCGCTGGGAGCGTTTTCTGCAATTTCTGGTGTGTGGCCTCTGTCACGCGTCCGCGTGGGTCACGCGGTCGTGTCATTCAGAGTTTTCCTTGTCACGCAGTCGCGTCAGTCATGCGGCCGCGTCGCTGCTTCTTCGCGCTTGGCATGCGGCCGCGTCGTCCATGCGATCGCGTGGATGCCAATTTCTCCTAAAAACTCCATTTTGTGCTTTCCTTCCATTTTTGTATGTTTCCTTTCCATCCTTTGAGTCATTCTTGCCTTAGAAGATCTGAAACCACTCAAATACTAATCACGGCATCGAATGGAAATAAAGGTAATTAAAATAATTAATTTTAAAGCATAGGAAACATGTTTTTCACATACATCACATAATAAGGAAGGGAAAGTAAAACCATGCAGTTAATATGAATAAGTGGGTGAAGGATTGAATAAATCACTCAGATTAAGCACAAAATATATCATAAAATATGGGTTTATCACCTTCCATCTACCATTATTAACCCCTTTTGAGCTTTATTTACCCCGTTGTTCTTGATATTAGCACATCATAACCTTAAGCGGAAAATCATGATTTACCTTGGATTGTATCCTTGATTAGCTTAGGTTGAGAAGTGTGTTTCATTTAAGTGTAGGGGAATTTTAGAAAACATTGGTAGCAAATGAAATTGTTTGATTTTGGGTATTTATTGAAAACTTTGGAAAATGGGTGCATCCATGTATGAGCTATTGAACCATATGCATTGTCTTTTACTTAAAAAAAAAACACCCTTTCATTAATAAAAGGGTGCAAAGTCACCCAAAAGGGTAAATAAATGAATAAAGAATATGGGATGTTTATGAGAAAAGCATACATGAGTGCTAGTGAAAAGAAATGATGGAAGGTTAGGATTGCATTTTGTTTTGATTTTGATTGATATAGGTTGATGTGGATGACTTAAACTAATCAAGGATTTAACAATTTTAGTCCACTTAGCCATATCTATCCCACATTTACCCTAACCCCATTACAACCATATGAAGTCCTCATGATAATTGCATTCATGCATCACTTGTTGTTGATTGTTAGATGAAAAACAATTCCATGAAAGCATGATTAGAAGAGACTTGAGTGATTAAAATCCTAAACACCGAGTGATCAGAGTGTACACACACCTAGTGAGGGTTCAATTACTCAATTCTATGTTTCCATTTTTCTTATCATGCATTCTTGTAAGTTGCTTCACTTTGATGAGTTGAATCAATTCTTTAGATTTTGGATGCATTGGATTATATCCTTGCTTAGCCCTATTTGTCCATACTTGCTTGGGAACTTGATTGTTTGTTTTCACCAATTTCATATAGATACTATAGATAGATATATAGATATAGATGGAATATAACATACTTTCATGCATATAGGTAGTTGCATTTAATAAGTTGATTACCCCTTTGATCATTCTCCTTGTTAGTTTAGCATGATGACATGCTAATGTTTAAGTGTGGGAGAATTGATGAATCCATATTTTCCGACGTATTTTGACTTGATTTGGATGGATTCTAGCACTCGAACTCACACTTAAGCACTCAAATAGCATACCTTTGTGTTTGATTCCTAATTTGGTCCTAAATGTGAAACATGCGTTTTAATACTTAGATTAGTGATTTTTAATTCCACTTTTATGTCATTCGATGCCGTGATATAGTTTGTGAGTGATTTTAGGCCTTGGAGGCAAGAATGGATAGCCAAAAGTGGAAGAAAGCATGTAAAAGGGAGAAAACATAAAGAAAACAAGGAAAAGCACACACAGCGAATTGTGCGTGCGCGCGCACAAGCGAGAATTTCCATGTGTGCGTACGCATGCACCTGTGCGTACGCACAGGTCAATTTTCAGTTGCGTTTGCGGACGCACACGTCTGTGCGTCCGCACAGGTCCCAACACGTGATTTTATTAATGGTGCACATGTTTCGCAATTTCTGAGGCCTCTTGGTTCATTTTTGAAGGTTGGGATGCTATTTTGGAGTGCTATATGAGGGGAGAATCAACACGTATCAAGCGATTAGCTTTCATTAGGAATTTCCTCATAGTTTTGCATAGTAATTAGGAGTAGGAGTCGTGTAAAGTAGAGAGTTCTCCTAGGGTTTATGTAGTTTTCATGTAGCATTTTATAGCAAGCTTAATTTTAGATTTTGATCATCTTTAATTGTAAGTACTCTTTAATTCCTCTTTAATTACTTTGTCTTTTACTTTCATTTCGTTTGGTTCAAGCACTTTGTTTATAATTGCAATTTTGAGTTCTTGAAGTTTTGATTGATGAATTTAATGTTTCATGCCTCCTTTATATTTTATTACTTGTTTATGTTTAGTTTTGTTGATAGTTGGTTATAGTTCTCTAATTTCCTTTGCAAATACCCATGTTTTACTTTTATGCACACAAGGTTTTTGTGAAAATTCCAACTCTAGATTTTGAGTAGATTTTCTCACCTTGGCTTGTGGTTTGATTTCCTAGGATACTACTGTCATAATGTTTGACATTTAGTGGCAATTCTTAGGTAGTTAGTTGGCTCTTGTTTCCATTGATGCTAGCCTTTTATCAACTAGTTTGGTAAGTTAGTTAGGACTTATGGATTAAGGTAAATTATGCTTGCTTGACTTACTCCTCGATGGTTGGGGTTGACTAGGCGAGATTGACTCATCATAATTACCATAGTTGTGGTTATGGCGATGATAGGATTCCTTGGACACTCATTCCCAAGTTGAGGCTCTTTATTGCATTTATAGCATTTTCACTAGTTTTGCTCTTACCTTCTCTTTACTTGCATCAATTCCAATTTCGATCATCTCTTAGTTCTTTTATTGCTTAGTTTGTTTAATCTTTAATTTCCTGCTTGAAAATTCCCCTTTTGCCCTCTTCACAACCGAAAGAAGTAACATTTCATTTGCATTCCTAGGGAGAACGACATGAGGTTGAAAGTCTCTTGGTTTAGATTAGAAATTGTAAACTTTGATCGGGCATTACTTGTTGGTTGAGAACTATACTTGCAACGAGGTTATTTCTCCTTTACCGAGAAGAAATTCTTAACCGACAAATTTGCTCGCGTCAATCATCGTCAATTTTTTTAATGTCTTTAGTCCATCTTTTCAATACAAGAGTTTCTGGCAATTCCTTGATCTTTTCCCGTTTCATCACACAAAACATATGGAATGCCATAACTATCCCATCTTTGACATTGACACACCATTTTCTGAGTATCTTGACCTTATAAAACAATGTACTCATGATCAGGTCTTCCATACTTGATGATCTTGTACTCTGTAGTTGTTGAACGACTCCCAGATCACACAATATCTAAAGCTGCCACACCTTTAATCTCCTCTAATATTTTCCAAAATATCTCCCTAGTATACACTGACACAGCATGACGCTCAAGAGAATGTAAACCTGTTGTGGGCACATGTTCTCCATTTATTGTTTTGAATTCAGCAACATTCTCATTATTTCTGTAGTCCCTTAAAGCGCGTTCTAGGTTTTGCACCAATGCAAGTATATTATCCCTTGAGTCAACAAAGCTTTTAATGAAAGAATTTATGCTTTCACATCTGGATGTAGTTCTAAATCCAGCGCAAAACTTGCTACTCAAATAAGCAGTAGCCCATTGTTCTTTCCTTCTATATTGTTTCTCCACTCAGTCATTTCCCACAAGATTAAACCTTTTAACCATGTCATGCCAATACTCTTCAAATTCATCACATTCAAATTTGGCATACAAGCATTTCTTAAATTCCTCACGAAATTCTGGGTCCTTGATAGGAGATACTGTATTTTTATACAGATGCCAAGCATACAATCAATGGGTAGCATTTGGAAAAACTTCTTCAATTGCACTCTTCATGGAATTATCACCATCCGTTATGACAAAACTCGGATGCTTATTCATCATCGCCTCTGAAAAGTTATCTAGCAACCACTTGTATGATTTTGTTTGTTCATCTGCTAGCAAACCGAAGCCAAAAATACAAGTTTGGCAATGATGGTTTGTTCCTGAAAAGATAACTAGTGGCCTATTATACTTATTTTTTCTGTGATAAAATCAAATGCTAGAACATCACCAAAATATTGATAGTCAAATCGACTTAAATCATCCGCCCAGAATAAATGCTCCAATTTATCGTCATCTGTTAAACTATGCCTCACAAGCATCATAAGTTCATCCTCTGCTTTTCCATGCAAATAATTAAGAGTTGTATTTACATCTCCTTCAATGATCTTTGAACGTAGATTTCTTTCAATATAGTTATCCAAATCTTTTTTTTTGTAAAACCAGCAAATTCATAACCAATAGCTTGTCCAGTAATAAGACCCATGATCTTCGAAGGTGGGAGGTCATGTCTGTGCATGCTATCCACTTGTGCTTTGTCTGCATCTGTCATTGTACGATGATTTGGAATTTGGTGAACAAATTTAAGCAGTATCATAGGATGGTTATGATCCTCCACAATCTTTCTGACTTTCCACATTGAACAACTTTTGTCAAGATAAATTGACAACATTGTATTACAATTTCTTCTGGTCTCAGGCTTTTGCTTTCTTATCTTACTAGTAGTTGCGTAGCATTTCTTCTCTCTCACACCTACTCTGTTGCACAAGAATTTACGTCGAACATAACTGCCAGTACTATCAATAGCAGCATCCCCCTTTCAAACTCCAAACCCCACACACTTGGCATACCTTACATAACATTCGTAAGCTTCTTCATAACTTACACATTGCTTATTCAAAATATCATTTGCACTCAAAACAGCTACCTCCTTACTATCAGTAGTTTTATCATTGCCATTTTCATTTTTCTCCTCCTCTATATAACATTCATCCTCTTCAGAATGTGACATATTTTCCATATTTTTTCCTTACCTATGTCGGTATTAAAATAAAATAACTTATAAAATTGAAGAATTACAACAATATAATCTCATGGTTTATTCTCTATTGTTCACGTATCCTTTCTACTAGTGACATAAATTTTTTAACAAATAGACTAGAAAAATAAATGAGAAGATATATAAAATTTAGTTCTAAACATCTTTTTAGTCATATACCTTAATACTATTATATAGGTCAAATTTTGTTATGATTAATGTTAAAGTTTAAATTACTTTTAATAAGTTGTTAATAATTTAAAATATGTTTCTATAAAGTTAAGAATTTCATTCAAATTCTTAAAATTAACCTCTTAAAATTAATTTCGCCTACTCCTTAAACATCTCAAATCAACACCAAACTAAATAAAGTGGATAAGATAGGTTATATTCAAATAGTAAGGTATTCAATTGAAAAAAAATAATAATTTACTGCTCTTTAATCAAATATAAATATTAAATTAGAGTACATAGTTTATTACTCCCTAATTCAATATCCTCTTTGTGAATTAATATATTTCTTAAAATATAATACAAGACTAGATCACATCTTTTTTAATATAAAATGCATTCATCAAAACTAGTTGAGTTTAAATAAGAATACAAAGAGTAGAGACATCTTTAAATATTAAGCTTAAATGTATATACAGTTCAATTGATGTAGTTCTATTGAAAAAATTATCTCTATTTTTATAATAGAGTTAAATCTCATACAATTACCTATTATATTTAATTAGGTATTTGTATGGACAATACCAACAACGTTAATTTCTACATATTGTTGATATCAAATCAACACTTAGTACAATTATATTTCACAAATTATTTAAAAAAAAGCATAACTCAGTAATTCAATACTTGCAGGATGAAGGTACTAACTTTACCTATAATGACTTGAATTTGAGAAGTAATGACAATCCAATCAATCTCTGTATTGACTCTAGACAAAGATGTGAACAGTATAACTCCCAAAATTGTTGTCTAATATCTAATCAATTTCATCCAGAACATCAAAATGGTGTGATGCATGAACAGTTACATATTTATTAAATAATTTTCATCATTCATAGAGGAGTGAATACAAACATAAATTAAGAAATATATTTGAAATAATAAATTTGATTAAGAAATATAAATAAGAGAAACATACCCAATTGAAAGTTTGATATTAATTCTGAGAAAGGGATTGGAAGAGAACGAATTTTAAGTGTGAAACAAAGAATAAGGGAATAAAAGTAACTATTTGGTCCAATTTAAATTGTTTTTTTTTTAAAAAATTACTTGTATAAAATAAACCGATTTTTTTAAACCATATGGTAACACGTGTCAGCTATCCAGAAATAACTTCATGTGAAGTCGACTGCAGGTGAGTTTCTGCCTAAATAAACATGTGGTTTTTATATCACTATTTCTATTTTGAAATATTTTTGTATAAATTTGTTTATATATAAAAATA
>NC_029785.2:73369282-73397755 GCF_000816755.2 Arachis ipaensis | reverse complement strand
TCACTTATCACATTATTATAAATCTAAATAATTAGAAAGGTAAAGAACCATCATGCATCATCAGTAATTGAAATAAGCAAATAACTAATTTTTGTGATGATTCTTCATGTACTATTAGTTAAGGTGTTAGTTGACTATTTTTATTTTTGACTTTCTGTTAGTACACTTCTAGTAGTAACTGATTTTGAAAAGATAATTGAAAGAAATAATACTAATACATTTAGAATTCTAAATCTGTTTTTGTTGCACAAAGCTTTCATTTTTTGTTTTTTCTTCTACATAATTCATTGCAGATAAATTTTTCATATGGTATTAAGAACTTAAAGTTCTTATAATAAAGATAAAATAGTCTTTCAATAAAAGATTAAGGTTAAATAATAATTTGGAGGTATAAGGATATTTTAGTCATTAATAAAATGTATAAAGATAAAATGGTCAACTCGGGTCTCTAGGAGTAAAAAGATAATTATGTAAAAGTATACGGATAAAATAATAATTATGTAAAAGTAGAATGACAAAAGTGTAATTATATAATAGATTAGAGATTAAAATATAAATAAGTAAAAGTACAAGGATTAAAATATAAATAGAAAAAAGTTATGGGGTTAAAAAGTAAATATAGAAAAGTTAACAGGTGATAATGTAATTGTATAAAGTATAAGGGACAAAAAGATAAATATGATAAAAGCTAGGACATGATGGTAAAATTGAAAAAAATTAAGGACAAAATAATAATTCTTAATAAAAGATGTAGAAAGATAATTTAAGGCCTAGAATTTAGAGGTTTTCTTCATAAAACTACTACAACACAACTGGCATTTTGCAGTAGTTTTCAGAGCCATATTGCGGCGGTTTACAACCGCCGCCAAACATATTGTGGCAGTTAAACCAAACGTTGGAAGATAGGCCGTAGGTAAATGGTTAGCGGCGATTTTAATTAATCACTGGAGTAACTGCAACGTAATAAAAATGGTGTCGCGGTGGTTACAAACCGCCGCTAAATGGCAGGGAATTGAAAACGGCGTTCGTTTTGCGGCAGTTTTTAACTGCCGCTAAATGCTAGGAAACGTACAATATGCTTATATTGCGGCAGTTAGAAACTGTCACCAAGTTCAAGATTTCCATTAAAATTCTAGCTTTTCTTTATTATTTTGACTCTTTTAAAATAGTATGTTTATTCAGCTTTAATTTATTAGTTACCAATTAATTTAAAGAACTTTCAACCAAATAACACAACTAAATAACATAACAAACCAAATTATATATATGCAAACATAACTTATATAATGAGATTGTCATAAGTGCAAGATTTAATATAAAGCAAAATTTCATAATTTGAAGAAAATAAAGATAAAGCACTAAACCAACTTAAATTCAATAGTGTCTAATGACATTGATTGAAAGTCATTATTTTTGTTGTGGGTCATGGTTGCCAGATGAAGATGGCCTTGCACGCGAAGAGGTTGCTGTACTGCCCAAATAATCCAGCGCTACAGTAACGTCAGTTGGCAAATTGCCTCCTTGCTGTTGGATTATATATCCCAAAACCTTCTGTATCGACTGTCTCTTCACCTACTCTTCTTCTATCTTAGCAGTTGATTCTACAATCCTCCTCTCATACTCTTGATTTGGCTCACCAGAACCCGATGGTTGTCCAATAGCATTACCAAATATTTGGATGGGACATGGTCCAGCACCTAAGGCACGAACTCGTCTTGGGTGCTCCTTTCCAAGAACTTGTGCTAGCGAATCATTTTGTGAAATGTGCTTAGAGGATTCATCCTGCCTCTTAACATCCGCAATTGCTTCTTACAAATATACAAGAAATTAGAAAGACATGATTTAAAATTAGCACGATATATACAGTAATCTAAGTATAAATTGTTCAAACATTACTTACACTAACAACACGCGCATCAGGATGGATATACGAACCATTTTTTTTCTTATGAGTGATGATAAACAACTCTCCTCTACCAACGGACCTTCCTTGTTCTTTCTCCTATATCATTGATATCGAGACAATTATGTAAATAACAACACCATATCAGGAAGATTAATCAAAATCTCAATGCAAATAATTACTTATTACCACTTCGTCTTTTTTTCTTGCCAATATTTTGGAGCCCCCAATATGTGTGACAAGTTGATTGCTCAGATTTAAAGCGTTTTATTTACACTTTTTCTATGAACAAATAACAGAACAAATATAAATGAGAATGGGATGTTGAATATAAAATGTAAGGGGTATAATATGTATACACATGTTTCTTTTTGTGGAAATAATAAAAAATACCAACGCTTACCTTTGTTTCTTCCTTCTGGCGATATTCAAGGAACCTTTTCCATTCATTTTCTTCTATTCCTGACGGGCGATGCTTAAGATTTTCCTTAAAAGTCCTTGTTTCTTTGTAACACTTATGCAAGTTGTGTCTTGTATCCTTCCAGTTCTTTCCTATCCTTTGCATAATTTCGCACTTTATTTTTCCTCCGGCATCGTCCTCGTAGTGAAAGACCCCTCGTAGTGAAAGACCCGCTGTAATTAATTTCCATTGTCATTAACCAAAACCAACTAACAAGCATAAGACTAGTAATTCGAAGAATATCCACAACCATTACAGGCTACTCTAAATTGAAAAAATATAACACTCAAATCCAGTACAAGTAGTCGCAATTACGTACAAGATAGAAATGCTGAAATAAACATGTGGAAAACAAAATTTGAAAATTTAACCAGCCATATAATTTACCCATGCAAAATGTCTTACCCAAAAAAAATTTTAATACTAAAATTGCTTAAAATGTTGAAGCTAAAAGATGTACCTTAATCATGTCGTATGCATGTTCCTTCTTAGCTTTGTTCACGTGCTTCCAACTCTCTTCACATATGAAAAAGTTTGAATAATCAGCGTCCAAACTCCCTAAAAAACCACTGAATAGTCCAGCTACCTAACCAATTGGTTGCAACTCTTTGTTAAATAAGAGTATTATCTTTGTATTAGAAGGAAGTGCTATAGCCTCCTTCACGCTCAGCTACCCTTTTATCACGCCGTCCTCTAAGAAGTGTATGGAAAAAAAATTACTATCTATTCATTGCCCAAAAGAGAAATAGAAGTAAAGGACTTTCACTATGACTTTTTACAAAAATAGGAGGAAAAAAAATATACCGATGATAGTATGTAATTTATACCAAAACGGTTTTTTTTTTTTAAATTTAGATTAAGAACTTTAACGAATTAATTTTGAAAAGTTGACTATTTTATAAAATTCATCATCTATTCTTTTTTTCTTTCCAGGTCAAATTTATTTCTTTCTCTTTTTTTGAGTTATGATTATTTTTATTTTATTTGGGATCAGATATAAGAGAATTATAATAGGAATAACACTAAAGCCTATTACACATAAACGGTCTAAGGCCCAATGTGAAGTTTACATGTTGCAAGAATACTAAATGCCCATATTTTGTATTTTAAAAAAAATCGGTGCTAGATCTTCCCAATTCCAAGTGATTTGAATCTTTCATAACTATCTATCATAAAATATTTTCCTCGTTTTAGTTTTTCCAGAGAATTATTTTT
Source organism: Arachis ipaensis (assembly GCF_000816755.2). Taxonomy (NCBI): domain Eukaryota; kingdom Viridiplantae; phylum Streptophyta; class Magnoliopsida; order Fabales; family Fabaceae; genus Arachis; species Arachis ipaensis. The sequence continues at coordinate 73,394,177 of NC_029785.2, read as the reverse complement.
TTTCCTAAACAGGTATTACTAAACCCAAAAAGTAGTGAATGAAATTAATACAAGTTAAGGAATAAAAATAACACGAGAGGTTCATCTCTAAACTAGAGGAATTTGGATAGTATACATTACTTACTACTGAATGATATTTAAAAGAAAATTAAAATAAGGTAAAGACAAGGGGAGCAAAAAAGTACCTTAACTTTGGAGATTAAATTTCAAATCCAATACTTGGTTGGTCTCAGTTTCCGATTGATGGTTGTTAACAAGTTGTAAGAAGTGGTTATTTTGAGCAACATAGTGAAAGGGTTGTTTGACGCTTAAATATGCTTTTTACACAAATTTGGACTCTTTCAGTTGTCACACACGGTTATCTATCTTTGACTCTTTAGTGGTACTGTGTACCAAAATGCATGAAGCTTGAGAATATATAAAAAGATAACAATATATTTAACATGCCATGGAAAAAAATTAATTCAGCAAGGGTTTAACTCATGTAAGGGTTTGAAAGGGAGAAGTCTCTCACCTGATGAGATGGACGTTCACCTTAGGTGAGGGTTTGAGAGTTATAGAGATGTTGGAGCATATGGAGAAAATAGAAAATGCTTAGAATTAGGAGGAGATCACAACAAGATTTGACCTATGGATTTAACGTTAACCATTCAAAGAATTTATTTTTATTTTTAGATCACCTTAAATTTGTATTATAGCTGTATCCCTGTTCCTTTATTGTCGTTTCAAATCTCTTATGAAGTTACGGGATAAATTTAAGAAGGTTAACTATTGCTTCTTTTAAAAATTATATTGAACCGCTTGGATAATTTATATGAACTTAAACTGTTAGGCTAAAAAAAAGTAGAGAATATCGGTTTAATTTTAAATATTTGTTGCACTAATCAGTTATAAAAATCTGTGCTTCTCAAAGGTATATAAACGTGCCACTTCAATTTAATAAACTTTACTGATAAGCAATAAAATCATTTTACACCTTTTCAGCACAAATTATTTCGCAAGCATCACACACCTATCTGGTTCTCTTCTTTTTGTGTTTTTCTCTAAAGATTTATTTATATTCAACTTTGAACTGTTTTCTCTAGAATTTTTTTCGGCCTTTATAAATAGTTTTTACATAACAAGTATACGCACTCCCTATGCACCTCACCTCCATAATGGGTTTATTTCTTCGTGCTTTAATGATTTTTTTATCTTATGAAATTGTTTTGGTTTCACATGATGAATTTGTTTTTTTTTTTCCAGATTTTTGAAGGCCTTAAGTCAAATCGATTTTCATAAATATTTCAAAAGAATCCATAGAAATTAAAACACATCAACCGCATAGTAAATTTTCTATCTTCAAAAATGATTTCACCAATAGCCATCAAACAACACAAAACCCAGAAATAAAAACGCCACTAATCTTCAACGGGGAGCATGACAACGCAGAGACGACGGCGATTGGCGATACGACGACGATCGGCGATACAGCAGTGACCGGGCGAAGCGGCGAGATGGCAGCATCCAGACGAGACGACGGCAAGCGACGAGACCAAAACTAGACTATGCCGACCAACTCAAAGCCTCGGACAAACGATAACCACGAACGGTGGCCATGACACAGTTGAAGCAATCGGATTTGTGGAGGTTTAGTTTTTCAACTCTGGAAAAGGCATGTTTTGTGGGTGACGAGACCAAATTTGAAAAAATTCACGAAAGGAAGGGATTTTGGGGGAAGGGGGATGCGCTGGGGTTTTGGGTTTTTTTTTTTTGTTATTTTATTAGTAAGTGTATTTATTGTGTTGTGGGCCATATTTTTATTATATTGCCATTTCTTTAAGCGGTACTATATTTTTTAAGTTATATAGTATACTTAAATCTTTACCGAACAAATTAAATGGAATAGACGTTATATATAATGATAGAGATGAATAATAATTGTTTTATGTTATTTATCATATGTTAAATTATATTTAAAAATAGTATAGAATTAGAAAATGTATAATTTCAGATACTAAAATAATAATTGAAAAATTCAAATGATACCATTTTGGATCTTGTATTTTAAATTGGGTAGTGGCTGATTGTAAAATAATATTTATTGATTTGAAATTATAGTTTTTTTTCAAAATAAAAATAAAAATATTATGTTTTGAATTTAATTACTATAATTTGAAACATGAATAGAATGGTTCTAATAATACATTAATTTTAAAAGATGTATGTATTTATGTAAAAAAAAGTTAAATTTATTATTTTGGAAATATTGCTATTGGTCTATTTCATTTATTAAAAATTTATTTATTATTTTTTGATAACAACAAATTAAAAATTTAGATAAAAAAATTTACCATAAAATGCTAAATAAACAATAATTAATTCCGTCCAGAAAAGAAATTGAAAAAATCCTCAATAATTACTCTACTCATTCTTCTACTGGTTAGATGCGTTAACAATTAACACAAATAACAGCGAAACTTACAATACTATATTCCTAAGACGTATTGGGTTCCACAATTAAATGAATGGAAAATAATTCTAGCATGCACATAGTGGGATACTGGTGGGTGAGAGTGGGTTAAACTATGTTGGAAGATGAAATAAAAGAAAAGCAAATAAGACCGAATACACAGATATACGGGAATAATTCATATTTAACAAGGATTTTTTTCATTATAAATAAAAAGAATATTATTTTTCCAATAAAAATATGACTTCCTGTGTAGTGGTGTATATTCCTATGTATTATGGAGATGATGATAATGATTGTTATTGTCTGTTGTGAAGCTTAAGAATTTGAGTTAGCCATTTCTTTTAGAATTTGAAGTGGAGTTCGTTGGGAGTCCGATGAACTTTATAAAAATTATAGAGTTCACCGGAGGTGTGGCGTACTTGCTCTAAATAAAAAAAATTGCATTTGAAAAATTAAAGTTGAAAAATGGGATTTTAGAAAATAATTATTTTTTATTTTTATTTTAGAAAAAAATCCTAAAAAAAACTTAATAGGACCGCATAATTGATTAATTAAAATGAAAATTATGTTTAACTGTATTAAAATAAAATACAATACAAATATGAAGAAATCAAAAAGTACAGCAAAAAATATTAACAAAAATCTAATAAATTAGTCCTAATAAAATTACCTTAATTAACAAATACTTAATAATTTTATTAAGTTAAAACTAAGTCAATTAGTACAAGTCCAAATAATACCTATATCAAACATTTAACATATGCAGTTTCCAAACAACTGAAACATATAAATTAAAAATAAAAAATCTTTTATAACCGTCCATTGTTCTAAGAACTTTATTATGTCGTCTGTAAATAAGTACTATTATTTTCTCTACAAAGTGATATAAAATTTTAATCAAGGTGTATGAATAGTGGGATACTTAAAATATATTGGAGTTTAATTTAATTATTAATCAATAATACTTAACCTAAAATAAAAATACATACGACCAAATTTTATGACACGTAATAAATAATTTACATAAAACAAAAAGAATTAACAAAATATTTAATATAAACATTAGTTACACATTTAAATATTTAACGTACATCGATAGTACTTTATATAATAACAACGTAAAAAACATAAAAAGATTTTCATAAAACCATTGGTTGTTGTATTTTTGTTAAATATTATTGGTCACATTTATTTCCATGCATTAAAAGAGTAGTTAGTGAAGGAAAGATATTTTAAAATATTGTGCAAATCTATGATAATTTTAGAGTGACTGCAATTCGCTGAACTTAATTAAAGCAATAAACTAAACTGGGATTATTCAGATGGATGAAAATTTTTACAAGTTTATTTTTCCATAATTCGTATGTCACTATTAATTAGTTCGATATATTTTGATACTATACTAGATATTGATAAAAGCTGAATTTCAAAGTCACGGAATAGTGTGAAATATAGGCAAGGATTGAATAATTTTTTAGACTTTGCATTTGCAAATGCATCATCCAATGGCATGATAAAGTGTCCATGTTCTAAATGTGGGTTTCAACTTATGCAAACAAGCGAGGATGCATACGACTATCTGTTGTTACGACCATTTTCCCCTGAATATACTATTTGGCTGCGTCATGGTGAGAAGCCGGTTGAAGAGAGATCTGGATTGGGACGAGTAGATAAAAATCTGATATCCCAAGTGAATCAAATGCACCAAATGGTCAACGAGGCATTCAATTTCACGCTTCAACATGGGAGTGAAGACACAACAACAATCGAACATGCCAAAGATGATGAAGGCGTGTTGCCATACTTATATGAAGGTCCAAGTTGCGCGGCGCGGGATTTTAACGATCTACTGTCAGATGGAGAGAAGGAATTATATCCCGGATGCTCAAAGTACTCCAAATTATCATTCTTAGTGAAGCTTTATCATATTAAGTGTATGTGCGGTGTGAGTGACAAGGAAATTACCATGATTCTTGACTTACTACGGGACGTATTCGAACAAGCAAAATTTCCAAAGACATTATATGAAGCCAGGAAGACAATAAGAAAGTTGGGTATTGAATACACCAAGGTAAATGCTAGTCCAAATGATTGTATGCTGTATCAAGGTGATGATGAAAACTTGACTAGGTGCAGGCAATGTGGGTCTTTAAGATGGAAGCAGAAGACTAAAATGGGCTCTATTGTTAGGCTCAACGTACTTGTGAAGAGAAATGAGAAACCTATAGCAGCCAAGACTCTTCGTTACCTTCCTCTCATACCACGACTACAACGATTATTCATACGCAACAAGACATCAACTGACATGTTATGCAATAAAGAGACGTGAAATAATGATGGTTTGCTTAGGCATCCAAGGGACGCTGAAGCATGGAAAAAGTTTGATGCAAAGTATACTAACTTTTCGAAGGATCCGTGCAATGTTCGCCTAGCCTTGGCGAGCGATGGATTTAATCCTTTTGGGAATATGAGCACAAAGTATTCTATCTGGCCAGTAATTCTTATTCTGTATAATCTTCTGCACTGGCTTTGCATGAAACAGACATCTTTCATTCTATCCATGCTTATTCCTAGGCTGAAAATGCCAAGTAACGACATAGATGTTTACTTGCAGCCTTTGGTAGATGAATTGAAGCAATTATGGGATGGCATTGAAACGTATGATCCCAAAGAGGGAAGCACTTTCAAGATGTGTGCGGCACTAATGTGGATGATCATCGACTTTCCAGGATTGAGAAACCTATCTGGTTGGAATATGCACAGTGGGTTAGCTTATACTACGTGTAAATTGGACACTAAGCCTCATTGGCTGAAAGACAGTCAAAAATGGGGCCATCGCCGCTTTTTGAATCAGGGACACAAATACAGACTAGACTAGAATAGATTTGACGAGCAAGTCGAAGGTAGAGATCCACCGAAGAAGTTATCCGAAACAGATGTATTGAGGCAACAGTCTAATGTGCACGTTTCATTTGGAAAGATTTCAACTATGACATCCAAAAAAAGACGCAATGGTCAGGATACCGATGAAGATGACTCACATTGGAAAAAGAAGAGTGTTTTCTTTGACCCCCCATACTGGAAGGATCAGATGTTGAGTTATAACATTGATGTGATGTATGTAGAGAAAAATGCTTGTGACAATGTGGTATTCACTATCTTAAACGATAGCAACAAATCAAAAAATAATCTTAAAGCTCACAAAGATTTACAATGCATTGGCATAAGGCCTGTATTATGGCCGAGCGAAGGTGGTAAATATTCTTCTGTAATATTTGCGATGTCAAATTCACAAAGGGATGTATATCTGAAGACTCTACAAAATGTGATCTTTCCAGATGGTTACTCTAGCAATGTACTCGTTATGTTGATTTGCGACAGCATAAGTTGTCTGGGTTGAAAAGTCATGACTGCCATATTCTGATGAAACATTTACTTCCGATTCTGGTGAAGAATGCACTTCCAAATCCAGTGTCCAATGTGATTGCAAATTTGTCATCATTTTTCCAAGAACTTTATGGGAAAGCCATAAACCCTATGCAGCTTGCTGACCTTCAGAATCATGTTGTGCAAACCCTGTGTCAGATGGAAATAATTTTTCCTCCATCCTTCTTTATCGTCATGGTTCACCTCACGGTGCATCTCGTTGATGAGGTAACTCTTGGTGGACTAGTACATTATCGGTGGATGTATCCAATAGAAAGTTTAGCTTGCTGATAAACCCCTTTAATACAATCAATTGAATTAATTGTGTATATAGTGAGCGTTATGTTGTATTTATATAATAGGTATCTAGGACGTTTAAAGCAATATGTTCGTAATAGGGCACAACCAGAAGGCTTAATTGCAGAAGGCTATTTATCTGAGAAAATCCTGACTTTCTGTTCTAGATATTTGGATAATATTGAAACTAGAATCAACCGACCAGGGAGAGTTAATGATCAACTCGTTGATGTTACACATAATTCAGGGGAAACTATGTTCCTAGCTATTGAAAAGGCATTAGGGGTTGTTTCGCATTTCAAACTCACTCCAATGGAAAAACATCAAGCACATCATCATGTGCTAGTCAACTGTGATGCTGTGATTTCGTTGAGTAAGTATACACATGTATTTTTAAAACACCAATATAACTCTTTTCTCTAGTGACTAGTTGGACTAATTTTATTTTCTCTTATAAAGTACATTTAAGGAAAAGACAAAGCGAAGCTTACGGACTCAAAGAAGGTTGCAATTTAAGATAGATAGTGTTGTGCATACGAATTTCCTCGGTGGTTCAAGCATGAGGTTGATCCTGACCAATGTGTTTTTAGCATAGAATTAGTAGTTTATGAAATCCGATTTTAATATAAAGCATGAATGTTATGTGGTTCTAGGTTCCAATGGAAAGTACGCTTCATTCGAAAGAAATAAAGTTGCTTGCATGCGGTTCCATGATTCAGGCAAGACGTTTTGGGGTGTACAACATTAACGGGTACAAGTTTAGAACTATCACAAAGGAAGACGAGCTGAAAATCCAAAATAGTGAAGTATATGTATTATATAATACAAGAAGTTATGCAAGTATGCGTGATAATAGAGTGGCTGTTGGCAGTGTTCCGTATTACGAGAAAATTATGGACATAATTGAATTGAATTATAGCTGTCATTTCAGAGTGGTATTGTTCAAATGTGTTTGGGCTGATACCACTACTAGTAGAGGCATCAAGCAAGACCATTTGGGGATTACCAGAGTTAGTTTCTCTCGTCCGATACACACTAGTGATCGAGAAGAAGATGAACCGTACATATTGGCATCATAAGCTCAACTTGTACACTATGTGGATGATGAAGTAGCTAAGGAATAGAGTGTTGTGGTTCATGTGAAACCATGAGATTTGTATGACATGGGAGAAGAGAATGAAGAAGGTGAAGTTGGTTTTTCTGCACAGCCAGTGTTGAACATGTCAGCGGAAGGTGACATTAGAGATTTATTGTTAACAAGGGAGGATGATATAGAAGACCCCACAGAAAATGTTCCAGAGAATTTTGATGATGTCTGATGCACCACTACTTCGTGGTATATTTTGTACTTAATTGAGTGAATTTTTATCCACTAAACTCACACTTATTCATATAATTCGCATGTTTTACATTTTCCCTCCTAATTTTGTGCTATGATTGAAAACATGCTTCTTTGGCCCTAAATTTGCTAATTTTAATCCCCTCTTATTACCATTCGATGCCGTGATATGTTTGTAAAGTGTTTTCAGGGTTTATAGGGCAGGAATGACCTAGAGGATGGAAAGGAAGCATGCAAAAGTGGAAGGATTACAAGAAATTGAAGGAATTGCAAAGCTGTCAAGCATGACTGGTGCACGAAATTGTGATCATCAATGGCGCCATCAACATGGTACGCTCAATTGTAATCTCAACTTTTTATCACAACTTCGCACAACTAACCAGCAAGTGCACTGGGTCGTCCAAGTAATAAACCTTACGCGAGTAAGGGTCGATCCCACGGAGATTGTTGGTATGAAGCAAGCTATGGTCATCTTGTAAATCTCAGTCAGGCGGATATGGAATGGTTATGGATTTTTCGAATATTAAATAATAAGTAAACATAAAATAAAGATAGAAACACTTATGTATATCATTGGTGAGAATTTCAGATAAGTGTATAGAGATGCTTTTGTTCTTCTGAACCTCTGCTTTCCTGCTGTCTTCATCCAATCATTCCTACTCCTTTCCATGGTAAGCTTTATGTAAGGACATCACCGTTGTCAATGGCTACTTTTAATCCTCTCTGGAAAATGGTCCGATGCGCTGTCACTACATGGCTAATCGTCTGGAGGCATCACCCTTGCCAATGGCTGCATCCTGTCCTCTTGTGAAAATGGTCCAAATGCTCTGTCATAGCACGGCTAATCATCTGAGGTTCTCGATCATGCTGGAATAGGATTCACCCTCCTTTTGCGTCTATCACTACGCCCAGCAATCGCGAGTTTGAAGTTCGTCACAGTCATTCAATCCCAGAGTCCTACTCGGAATACCACAGACAAGGTTTAGACTTTTCGTACTCTCATGAATTGCCATCCATGGGTTCTAACTTATACCACGAAGACATTTAATAACTCGGACTCGGTCTCCTGTATTAGATATCCAAGAGACATCCATCCAATCGAAGGTAGAACAGAAGTGGTTGTCAGGCACGCGTTCATAGGGAATGATGATGATTGTCACATTCATCACATTCAGGATGAAGTGCGAATGAATATCTTAGAAGCGGAATAAGTTGAATTGAATAGAAAACAGTAGTACTTTGGATTAATTCATGAGGAACAACAGAGCTCCACACCTTAATCTATGGAGTGCAGAAACTCTGCCGTTGAAAGTACATAAGTGAAAGGTCCAGGCATGGCCGAATGGCCAGCCCCTCTGATCTAAGAACTAGGCGTCCAAAGATGTTCAAAGATGATCCGAAGATCATAAGATATCTAATACACTAGTAAAAAGTCCTATTTATACTAAACTAGTTACTAGGGTTTACAGAAGTAAGTAATTGATGCATAAATCCACTTTCGGGGCCCACTTGGTGTGTGCTTGGGCTGAGCTTGAATGTTACACGTGCAGAGGCTCTTTCTGGAGTTGAACGCCAGGTTGTAACGTGTTTCTGGCGTTCAACTCTGGTTTGTGACTTGTTTCTGGCGTTTAACTCCAGACAGCAGCATAGAACTGGCGTTCAACGCCCTTTTACGTCGTCTAAACTCGACCAAAGTATAAACTATTATACATTGCTGGAAAGCCCTAGATGTCTACTTTCTAACGCAATTGGAAGCGTGCCATTTTGAGTTCTGTAGCTCCAGAAAATTCACTTTGAGTGCAGGAAGGTCAGAATCCAACAGCATCAGCAGTCCTTCTTCTACCTCTGAATCTGATTTTTGCTCAAGTCCCTCAATTTCAGTCAGAAAATACCTGAAATCACAGAAAAACATACAAACTCATAGTAAAGTCCAGAAATGTGAATTTAGCATAAAAACTAATGAAAACATCCCTAAAAGTAACCAGATTCTATCAAAAACATACTAAAAACAATGCCAAAAAGCGTATAAATTATCCGCTCATCACAACACCAAACTTAAATTGTTGCTTGTCCCCAAGCAACTAAAAATCAAATAGGATAAAAAGAATACAATATACTATAAATTTTAAACTATCAATGAAACATAGCTCAAATTAAATGATCGGGACTTGTAGCTTTTTGCCTCTTGAATAGTTTTGGCATCTCACTTTATCCATTGAAGTTCAGAATGATTGGCATCTATAGGAACTCAGAGTTCAGATAGTGTTATTGATTCTCCTAGTTCAGTATGATGATTCTTGAACACAGCTTTTATGAGTCTTGGCCGTTGCCCTAAGCACTTTGTTTTTCAGTATTACCACCGGATACATAAATGCCACAGACACATAATTGGGTGAACCTTTTCAGATTGTGACTCAGCTTTGCTAAAGTCCCCAATTAGAGGTGTCCAGGGTTCTTAAGCACACTCTTCTTTTACTTTGGACCTTGACTTTAACTGCTCAGTCTCAAGTTTTCACTTGACACCTTCACGCCACAAGCACATGGTTAGGGACAGCTTGGTTTAGCCGCGTAGGCCAGGATTTTATTCCTTTAGGCCCTCCTATCCACTGATGCTCAAAGCCTTGGGATCCTTTTTATTACCCTTGCCTTTTGGTTTTAAGGGTTACTGGCTTTTTGCTCTTGCCTCTTGGTTTTAAGAGCTTTTGGCTTTTTCTGCTTGCTTTTTCTTTTTCTTTCTATTTTTTTTCGCTCTCTTTTTTTTTCTGCAAGCTTTGTTCTTTGCTGCTTTTTCTTGCTTCAAGAATCATTTTTATGATTTTTCAGATCATCAAATAACATGTCTCCTTGTCATCATTCTTTCAAGAGCCAACATATTTAACATTCATGAACAACACTTCAAAAAACATATGCACTGTTCAAGCATACATTCAGAAAACAAGAAGCATTGTCACCACATCAATATAATTAAACTAAGTTCAAGGATAAGTTCGAAACTCATGTACTTCTTGTTCTTTTGAATTAAAACAGTTTTCATTTAAGAGAGGTGATGGATTCATAGGACATTGATAACTTTAAGACATAGTTACTAACTACTAATGATCATGTAATAAGACACAAACATAGATAAGTACTTAACATAGAAAACGAAAAACAGAGAGTGTAAGAACAAGGAATGAGTCCACCTTAGTAATGGTGGCGTTTCCTTCTTGAGGAACCAATGATGTCCTTGAGCTCTTCTATGTCTCTTCCTTGTCTTTGTTGCTCCTCCCTCATTGCTCTTTGATCTTCTCTAATTTCATGAAGGATGATGGAGTGCTCTTGATGTTCCACCCTTAGTTGTCCCATATTGGAACTTAATTCTCCTAGGGAGGTGTTGATTTGCTCCCAATAGTTTTGTGGAGGGAAATGCATTGGAGGCATCTCCGGGATCTCATGGTGATGAGCTTCATGCGCCTCTTGAGCTCCATGAAAGGGCTCTCTTGCTTGCTCCATCCTTTTCTTAGTGATGGGCTTCTCTTCCTCAATGGGAATGTCTCCTTCTATGAAAGCTCTAACTGAGTAACATAGATGGCAAATAAGATAAGGGAAAGCTAGCCTTGCCAAAGGGGAGGACTTTTCGGCTATTTTGTAGAGTTCAAGGGAGATGACTTCATGAACTTCTACTTCCTCTCCAATCATGATGCTATGAATCATAATGGCCCGATCCACAGTAACTTCGGATCGGTTGCTAGTGGGGATGATGGAGCGTTGTATGAACACTAACCATCCTCTAGCTACAGGCTTGAGGTCCAGTCTTCTTAGTTGAACCGGCTTGCCTTTGGAGTCAATCTTCCATTGAGCTCCTTCCACACATATGTCCATGAGGACTTGGTCCAACCTTTGATTAAAGTTGACCCTTCTAGTGTAGGGGCGTTCATCTCCTTGCATCATAGGCAAGTTAAACGCCAACCTCACATTTTCCGGACTAAAATCTAAGTATTTCCCCCGAACCATGGTGAGATAATTCTTTGGGTCCGGGTTCTTACCTTGATCATGGTTCCTAGTGATCCATGCATTGGCATAGAACTCTTGAACCATTAGGATGCCGACTTGTTGGATGGGTTTTGTTAGAACTTCCCAACCTCTTCTTTGGATTTCATGTCAGATCTCCGGATACTCATTCTTCTTGAGCTTGAAAGGGACCTCAAGGATCACCTTCTTCTTGGCCACAACGTCATAGAAGTGGTCTTGATGAGCTTTGGAGATGAATCTTTCCATCTCCCATGACTCGGAGGTGGAAGCTTTTGTCTTCCCTTTTCCTTTTCTAGAGGATTCTCCGGTCTTAGGTGCCATCAATGGTAATGGAAAAACAAAAAGCTTATGCTTTTACCACACCAAACTTAGAATATTGCCTGTCCTCGAGCAAGAGAAGAAAGAATAGATGAAGAAGAAGAAAAGAATATGGAGGAGAGGAGGGAGAGGTGTATTCGGCCAAGAAGGGGAAGAGAGGGTTGTGTTGTGTGAAAATGAGGAAGAATGGAGGGCTTTATATAGGGAAGGGAGGGGGGTAAGGTTCGGCCATAAGGGTGGGTTTTGGGTGGGAAATTGATTTTGAATTTTGAAGGTAGGTGGAGTTTATGAGGTAGGTTTATGGGGAAGAGTGGATGGATGTGAGTGGTGATAGGGAAGAGAGATTGAGATGTTTGGTGAAGAGTTTTGGGGAAGAGTGTTTATGGGATTGTGTGAAAGAGGGGTGAGAAGAAGTGAGTGGAGATAGGTGGGGATCCTGTGGGGTCCACAGATCCTGAGGTGTTCAAAGATTTACAACCTTGCACCAAATTAGGCATGCAAAATGCCCTTGCACACAACTCTGGGCGTTCAGTGCCAGATTGGTGCTTGTTCTGGGCGTTGAACGCCCATTTGTTGCCCATTTCTGGCGTTGAACGCCAGAACCATGCTTGTTCTGGGCGTTCAGCGCCACCTCTTCTCCAGGGTGCACTTCTGGCGTTCAAACGCCCAGATGCTGGCCATTTTGGGCGTTCAGTGCCATAACCTTGCTCCGTTCTGGCGTTGAACGCCAGCCAGATGCTTTTTACTGGCGTTTAAACACCAGTAAGGTCTTCCTCCAGGGTGTGATTTTTCTTCTGCTGTTTTTGATTCCGTTTTTAATTTTTATATTTATTTTGTGACTCCACATGATCATGAACCTAATAAAACATGAAAGAACAAGAAAAATAAAATTAGATAATTAAAAATTGGGTTGCCTCCCAACAAGTGCTTCTTTAATGTCAATAGCTTGACAGTGGGCTCTCATGGAGCCTCACAGATGTTCAGAGCATTGTTGAGACTCTCCAACACCAAACTTAGAGTTTGGAAATGTGAGTTCAACACCAAACTTAGAGTTTGGTTGTGGCCTCCCAACACCAAACTTAGAGTTTGACTGTGGGGGCTCTGGTTGACTCTACTTTGAGAGAAGCTTACTGTGCTTCCTCTCCATGGGTACAGAGATAGATCCTTGAGTTTTAAACACAAGGTTGTCCTCATTTAATTGAAGGATCAATTCTCCTCTGTCCACATCAATCACAACTCTTGCTGTGGCTAGGAAGGGTCTTCCAAGGATGAAGAATTCATCCTCATCCTTCCCAGTATCAAGGATTATGAAATCAGCAGGGATGTAAAGGCCTTCAACTTGCTGAGTCAATATTTTGTTCTGAGCCAATATGGCATTTAGAGTATCAATTTCAAGAACTCCCTTCTTCATAGGCATCTCATTACTCACAGGATTCCTCTCAGAAGTGTACATGAAATGGTTATTAGCAACCATGTCAATGAGCTCTTGAGCTTCTGCAGGCATTTTCTTTAGGTGAATGGATCCACCTGCAGAAGTATCCAATGAAATCTTAGCCAATTCAGATAGACCATCATAGAATATATCCAGGATGGTCTATTCTGAAAGCATGTCAGAAGGACACTGAAACTAATTGAGGTTTCAGCTCAAAGTTGTTTGCTCCAATGGCAGGAATGGAGATGCTTCTTCCATGTAAATTGAAATTAGGTGCAGTAAAGTCACCAAGCATTCTCCTTGCATTATTGTTGTTGGGTTCAGCTGCCATCTCCTTTACTTGTTCGAAATTTTCAATAAGGTTGTCTCTGGATTGTTGTAATTTAGCTTCTCTTAGTTTCTTCTTCAGAGTCCTTTTAGGTTCTGGATCAGCTTCAACAAGAATGCCTTTTTCCTTGTTCCTGCTCATAAGAAAGAGAAGAGAACAAGAAAAGAAGAAAAATCCTCTATATCACAGTAAAGAGGTTCCTTATTGTTAGTAAAAGAAGAAAAGGAATAGGGGTGAAGAAGAATGAAGAATTCAAACACAAAGGTAAGGATAGGAGTAGTGATGTGAGATGAAGAGAAGTGTTAGTAGATGAATAAATAATTAGAAGGAGATGAGGGAGAAGGATTTTCGAAAATTATTTTTGAAAAAGGGTTAGTGATTTTGGAAAATAGTTTTTGAAAAAAAAGTTAGTTTTCGAAAATTAAAATAATTAGTTAATTGGTGCACGAAATTGTGATGTCCAGGCTCAAACAATCCCTGGCAACGTGAGCAACTTGGTACGCGTAATCGTGATTACACTTTAATTATGTAAAATTCATGGCTCTTTCTTTCCCTGGCAATGGCGCCAAGAACATGGTGCAATTACCATGGTTCACAACTTCGATACAACTAACCAGTAAGTGCACTGGGTCGTCCAAGTAATACCTTACGTGAGTAAGGGTCGAATCCCACGGAGATTGTTGGTATGAAGCAAGCTATGGTCACCTTGCAAATCTCAGTTAGGTAGATATAAATTGATAATGGTGTTTTCGAATAATAATTGATAGAATAGGGATAGAAATACTTATGTAATTCATTGGTGAGAATTTCAGATAAGCGAATAGAGATGCTTTCGTTCCTCTGAACCTCTGCTTTCCTGCTATCTTCATCCAGTCAGTCTTACTCCTTTCTATGGCTGGCTTTATGCAAGGGCATCACCGTTGTCAGTGGCTACATCCCCTCCTCTCAGTGAAAAATATGCTCACATGCTCTGTCACAGCACGGCTAATCATCTGTCGGTTCCCGATCATGCTGGAATAGGATTCACCTTCCTTTTGTGTCTTCACTAACACCCAGCACTCGCGAGTTTGAAGCTCGTCACAGTCATTCAACCATTGAATCCTACTCGGAATACCACATACAAGGTTTAGACTTTCCGGATTCTCTTGAATGCCGCCATCATTCTAGCTTACGCCACAAAGATTCTGGTTAAGAGATCTAAGAGATATTCATTCTAGCTTATTTCATGTAGAACGGAAGGGTTTGTCAGGCACGTGTTCATAGGGGAGAATGGTGATGAGCGTCACACATAATCATCACCTTCATCACGTTCTTGGGTGCGAATGGATATCTTAGAAGCGAAATAAGATGAATTGAATAGAAAACAGTAGTACTTTGCATTAATCTTTGAGGAACAGCAGAGCTCCACACCTTAATCTATGGAGTGTAGAAACTCTACCGTATGAAAATACATAAGTGAAGGTCCAGGAATGGCCGAGATGGCCAGCCCTCTAAAACGTGATCACAGGATCAAAATACAATCCAGGATCCCGGATTGTCAAAAAGACAAGTAAAAGGTCCTATTTATAATAAACTAGCTACTAGGGTTTACATGAGTAAGTAATTGATGCATAAATCCACTTCCAGGGCCCACATGGTGTGTGTTTGGGCTGAGCTTAAGTGTTGCACGTGTAGAGGTCCCTTTTAGAGTTGAACGCCAGCTTTTGTGCCAGTTTGGGCGTTCAACTCTGGTTTTGGCTCCTTTTCTGGCGCTGGACGCCAGATTTGGGTAGAAAGCTGGCGTTGAACGCCAGTTTACATCATCTATTCTTGGCCAAAGTATGGACTATTATATATTGCTGGAAAGCCCTGGATGTCTACTTTCCAACGCAATTGAAAGCGCGCCATTTCGAGTTCTGTAGCTCCAGAAAATCCACTTTGAGTGCAGGGAGGTCAGAATCCAACAGCATCAGCAGTCCTTCTTCAACATCTGAATCTGATTTCTGCTCAAGTCCCTCAATTTCAGCCAGAAAATACCTGAAATCACAGAAAAATACACAAACTCATAGTAAAGTCCAGAAATGTGAATTTAACATAAAAACTAGTGAAAACATTCCTAAAGGTAACTAGATCCTACTAAAAACATACTAAAAACAATGTCAAAAAGCGTATAAATTATCCGCTCATCATTAATTAAGAAGAAATTTTTGAAAAAGAGGGAAGATATTTTCAAAAATTAGAGAGAGAGAGAGAGTTAGTTAGGTAGTTTTGAAAAAGATAAGAAACAAACAAAAAGTTAGTTAGTTAGTTGAAACAAATTTGAAAATCAATTTTGAAAAGATAAGAAGATAAGAAGTTAGAAAAGATATTTTAAAATCAAATTTTGAAAAAGATAAGAAGATATTTTTGAAAAGATATGATTGAAATTTGTTTTGAAAAAGACTTGATTTTTAAAATCACAATTAATGACTTGATTCACAAGAAATCACAAGATATGATTCTAGAACTTAAAGTTTGAATCTTTCTTAACAAGTAAGTAACAAACTTGAAATTTTTGAATCAAAATATTAATTGATGATGTTATTTTCGAAAATTATGTGATAAAGATAGAAAAAAGATTTTTGAAAAATATTTTTTAAAATTTTCGAAAATAACTAAGAAAATTGAAAAAGATTTGATTTTTGAAAAAGATTTTGAAAAAGATAAGATTTTCAAATTGAAAATTTGATTTGACTCATAAAAACATCTAGATTTTTTAAAATTTTTGAAAAAGTCAAATCTAATTTTTGAAATTTTAAGAGAGAAAAAGGGAAAGATATTTTTTTTATTTTTGAATTTTTAATGATGAGAGAGAAAAACTTGAAAAAGACTCAATGCATGAAAATTTTGGATCAAAACAATGAATGCATGCAAGAATGCTATGAATGTCAAGATGAACACCAAGAACACTTTGAATGTCAAGATGAACATCAAGAACTAATTTTTGAAAAATTTTTAATGCAAAGAAAACATGCAAGATACCAAACTTAAAAATTTTTCATGTATAGACACTATGAATGCAAGAATGCATATGAAAAACAAGAAAAGACAAAATATGAAAACATCAAGATCAAACAAGAAGACTTACCGAGAACAACTTGAAGATCATGAAGAACACTATGAATGCATGAATTTTTCGAAAAGCGCAAGATGAATATGCAATTGACACCAAACTTTCAACTTGACTCAAGACTCAAACAAGAAACATGAAAAATATTTTTGATTTTTTTTGATTTTCTAATTTTTTTAGTATTTTTTGAAAATTAATTTGAAAAAAAAATAAGGATTCCAAAATTTTTAATATGAATTCCAGGAATCTTATGCTCTTTAGTCTAGAGCTCCAATCTGAGGGTTAGGCATGGCTTAATAGCCAGCCAAGCTTTAGTATGTAATTACCTGCATAAGCTAATTTGCTAAGAAAGACAAAGAAGCTCTTCTCTTGAGTATAAGTGAAACCTCAGTCCAAAAGAATTTAGCCATGGCTTTACAGCCAACCAGGCTTCAACATGCTTCATGAAACGCTAGAATTCATTCTTAAAAATTCTGAAGAAAAATATATTTTTGAAAACATTTTTATTTTTTTCGAAAGCAGATGAGAAATTTTTGAAATATTTTTGAAAAATTTTTGAAAATAAAACAAAAAGAAAGTTACCTAATCTGAGCAACAAGATGAACCGTCAGTTGTCCAAACTCGAACAATCCCCGGCAACGGCGCCAAAAACTTGGTGCTCTAATCTCAATTCATAATTTGTCACAACTTCGATACAACTAACCAGCAAGTGCACTGGGTCGTCCAAGTAATAAACCTTACGCGAGTAAGGGTCGATCCCACGGAGATTGTTGGTATGAAGCAAGCTATGGTCATCTTGTAAATCTCAGTCAGGCGGATATAGAATGGTTATGGTGTTTTCGAATATTAAATAATAAGTAAACATAAAATAAGGATAGAAACACTTATGTACATCATTAGTGAGAATTTCAGATAAGTGTATAGAGATGCTTTCGTTCCTCTGAACCTCTGCTTTCCTGCTGTCTTCATCCAATCATTCCTACTCCTTTCCATGGCAAGCTTTATGTAAGGAGATCACCGTTGTCAATGGCTACTTTTAATCCTCTCTGGAAAATAGTCCGATGCGCTGTCACTGCATGGCTAATCGTCTGGAGGCATCACCCTTGCCAATGGCTGCATCTTATCCTCTTGTGAAGATGGTCCAAATGCTCTGTCACAGCACGGCTAATCATCTGAGGTTCTCGATCATGCTGGAATAGGATTCACCCTCCTTTTGCGTCTGTCACTACGCCCAGTAATCGCGAGTTTGAAGTTCGTCACAGTCGTTCAATCCCAGAGTCCTACTCGGAATACCACAGACAAGGTTTAGACTTTCCGGACTCTCATGAATGGCCATCCATGGGTTCTAACTTATACCACGAAGACATTTAATAACTCAGACTCGGTCCCCTGTATTAGATATCCAAGAGACATCCATCCAATCGAAGGTAGAACAGAAGTGGTTGTCAGGCACGTGTTCATAGGGAATGATGATGATTGTCACATTCATCACATTCAAGTTGAAGTGCGAATGAATATCATAGAAGCGGAATAAGTTGAATTGAATAGAAAATAGTAGTACTTTGCATTAATTCATGAGGAACAGCAGAGCTCCACACCTTAATCTATGGAGTGCAGAAACTCTGCCGTTGAAAATACATAAGTGAAAGGTCCAGGCTTGGCCGAATGGCCAGCCCCTCTGATCTAAGAACTAGGCGTCCAAAGATGTTCAAAGATGATCCAAAGATCATAAGATATCTAATACACTAGTAAAAAGTCCTATTTATACTAAACTAGTTACTAGGGTTTACAAAAGTAAGTAATTGATGCATAAATCCACTTCTGGGGCCCACTTGGTGTGTGCTTAGGCTGAGCTTGAATGTTACACGTGCAGAGGCTCTTTCTGGAGTTGAACGCCAGGTTGTAACGTGTTTCTGGTGTTCAACTCTGGTTTGTGACTTGTTTCTGGCGTTTAACTCCAGACAGCAGCATAGAACTGGCGTTCAACACCCTTTTACGTCATCTAAACTCGGCCAAAGTATGGACTATTATCCATTGCTGGAAAGCCCTGGATGTCTACTTTCCAACGCAATTGGAAGCGCGCCATTTTGAGTTCTGTAGCTTCAGAAAATCCACTTTGAGTGCATGGAGGTCAGAATCCAACAGCATCAGCAGTCCTTCTTCTACCTCTGAATCTGATTTTTGCTCAAGTCCCTCAATTTCAGCCAGAAAATACCTGAAATCACATAAAAATACACAAACTCATAGTAAAGCCCAGAAATGTGAATTTAGCATAAAAACTAATGAAAACATCCCTAAAAGTAACCAGATTCTATCAAAAACATACTAAAAACAATGCCAAAAAGCGTATAAATTATCCGCTCATCAATGACCTCTTCGTACTAAATTAGACATAACTTGAGCTACAGAGGTCCAAATAAGGCGGTTCTAGTTGCTTTGGAAAGCTAACATCTGGGGCTTCGAAATGATATGCAATTTTCTATAGTTGCCTTGCTGTTAGGCGACGCATATGCGTGCACGTACGCGTGGATAGTGCGACAGACAAGCGACGCGTACGTCACGCATGACATGCGCCACGTGCAGAAATTGTAGAAGATGCTGGGGGCAATTTCTGGGCTATTTTTGGCCCAGTTTCAAGCCCGAAAAACACAAATTAGAGGATGCAGAGTGGAGGAATAAAAAAAACAATTCAATCAAACATTCATTGACATAATTTGAGGTTTTAGATGTAGTTTTTTAGAGAGAGAGGCTCTTTCCTCTCTCTAGATTTTAGGATTCTTAGGTTTAGCTATTTTCAATTTTAGACTTCTACTCTACTTTAATTTAGTTTCTCTTCTACTCTTATTTGTTCTAGCACTTTAGTTTACTTATTTCTCTTGTTGATTTGTTTATTTTCCCAATTTGGTTTATGAACTCCATGTTAGATTTGATTCTCTATTTAATACAATTTGAGGCATTTCATATTTATGATTTCTTTCTTCAATTTATATTATGGATGCTTTCAATTGGTTGTTTGGATTTTATTATCTCTTATTAGTTTCCTATATTTTTATATTATGCCTTCTAAGTGTTTGATAGAATGCTTGATTTGATTTTAGTGTAGATTTCTCTCCTTTTGCCTTTGGTTGAGTAATTGGAGACTCTTGAGTTATCAAACTCCTTTGTTGATTGATAATTGAAAGTTGCTAATTGACTTGAATTCCACTAACTCTAGTCTTTCCTTGGGAGTTGACTAGGACTTGAGGAATCAAATTGATTCATCCACTTGACTTACCTTCATAGTTAGAGGTTGACTAAGTGGGAGCAATGAACAATTGATGTCACAATTGATAAGGATAGCTAGGATAGTACTTCTAATTCTCATACATTTCTAAGAGCTTTATTAGCTATTAGTTTAATTCTTGCAATTTACTTTTCTTGTTCCTTATTCAAAACGCAAAAAGATACCTTTCCATAACCAATAATAACTACACCTCCCTGCAATTCCTTGAGAGACAACCCGAGGTTTAAATACTTCGGTTTATTTTATTGGGTTTGCTTAGTGACAACCAAATTTATTTGTAAGAAAGGATTCTTTCTTGGTCTAGAAACTACACTTTCAACGAGAATATATTTGTGAAATTCTTTACTAGCAAAAATCCGTTCGTCAAAATGGCACCGTTGCCAGGGAGTTGCAAATGTGTGCCTTATTATTGGTTATTGTGAATATTGTGAATAAATTTACTTTTTCGTTTCTTTGTTAGTTGTTTCTAGTTTTAGGAGTTTACTTTCAATATTCCTTATTAGTTTTTGTGTTTTTATTTTCTCTTGATACTATGAATTCTCACCCCTTTGGCTACGAGTTTGGTTCAAATTATGTAGGGAATGGAAGCTACAATGCGAACATGCATCAAGGTTGGGACAATCAAAGATGGGAGGAGCCACAAGGATTTGTTCAACTCTCTTGGCAACAACCCCCTCCAATGTACTATGAGCAAGAGCCATTCCAGGACGCTGACGAATGGATTTTTGACGGTTTAGAAATTCACTAATGATGAGGTCTTTTATTTAGGTTGTAATGGGGTTAGGGTCAAGGTAGGATCATTTATGGTCAAGTGGACTAGGAATTGAATCTTCGATTAGCATAGACTTTCCCACCTAACCTATTTAATGACCTATACAAATGCGAGCTATTCTAACTACCCATTTTCACTTCTTTTTTTTTCTTACATACTCATGCATTTTCTTTTCATTTCACAACACTTATGCATTGACTCTTATTGAGCTTCACTTTGGGGCATTTTGTCCCCTTTATTGCTTTTCTCTTTTCTTTCTTTTTTTCTTTTTTCTCTTTTTCTATATACATTTTTTTTTCTTTTCTTTTCATCATCATTTTTTTTATATATATATTTTTTTCTTTTTCTTCTTTCAAACTAAATACGAGAACATCGATGCATAAGGTCTCTACATTTAATCAATACATGAATATGTGCCCAAATCTTTAAACATAAAAGTGTACTGCCCCTTTTTATCCCATCCAATGTTTCCAAGCCTCACCAACTTTGAATAATAAAACACTCGCACTAGCCTAGGTCAATCAAAGATCCAAACAAGGACTTTTCATTGGTTTTCCGGCCTTAGGCTTGTAATGTGCTAGAATAAGAATAAGTTGGTTAAGCATAGGCTCAAAATTGGCTAACAACGGAGAGTAAAAGGTCGGCTATTTGGGTAAGTGGCTAATGAAATAATGGCCTCAATCATATAAATGCACAAACACAAGAAATAAACGGATATATAGAATCAAGCAAATCAATGATCACAATCATGGAAAGAGAGCAATTTCACACAAGAATGGAAAATAAATGGTTATAAAATGTAACCACATCAATAGGCTCAAGTCTCACAAGCTTGTGTTCTCAATTCAATACATGCTTCACAAGGTATGAAATTCAAGCAANCGACCCTTACTCACGTAAGGTATTACTTGGACAACCCAGTGCACTTGCTGGTTAGTGGTACGAGTTGTGAAAAGTGTAATTCACAATTCGTGCATCAAGTTTTTGGCGCCGTTGCCGGGGATTGTTCGTGTTTGAACAACTGACGGATTATTTTGTTGCTTAGATTAGGAAAAATCTTTCTTTTTTTGGTTTAGAGTCTTTTATTATTTATCCCTTGTTAAAATACTTTAAACTTATAGCTCAGTTATTTCCCTTGAAAATCGGACAGCATTCCGGCTTAAAATTGGACGTTCCCGGATAGCAAAATAGCACAATTAGCACAAAAATGACATCAATCATGCACAGCAGCAAACAGATACTATTTGGCAACACATATTGCATGGAATATCAACCCAAAACCAACATACCGTACTCAAGGAAGCAAGCAGCAGATATGCACATACGGAGCAATTATCAGGCCTAGAATCATCTATCCAGCCCTAGCTACCTAACAGCAATTATATCTATCTATCCTGACATACAAAATTCTAAGCCTAAATAACTAACATGCAATAGACTAACGAACAGAAACAGATGATGAAAAGGAAAACAGAAAGGTGTAAGTTGCGTAGGAACCTGGGGGCAGAAGGGAACTAAGAATGGAAAGGGAATTCGGGAGCAGGGGGCCACAGAATCAGAAATTGCGCCGCCGTCACGGTGGCGGTTATGGCAGAGGAGCAGCGGCGAGAGTTGCTGCGGCGGCGGAGATGGAATGGGTGGGTGAGAGAGAGAGAGGTTGAGGCCGAGTTGCCGGCGGTAATGATGGCGCGGCGGCGGAGATGGTGGCGCAGTGACGGTGAGAAACTGAGGGGAAAAGGGACGGTGAGAGGGAGAGGAGGTCAGAGGGAGAGAGAGGACGGGTGGGTGGTGGTGAGAAGGGAAAAGCAAGTGAATGGATGAGAGAGAGAGGATTTATGGTGAACGGTGGTGGTCGGCGGCCGTTACCGCTGCTGCGACGGTAGTTGGGGGAGAGAAGAAGAAGAAGATGGAGGTTGGGGAAATGGGGTGCGCGACTGCGCAGTGTGCATCGCGTGCTAGGGTTATCCCTATTTTTGAATCGGCGCGCGCGCGCACCTTGCGCGTCCGCATCCATTGAAAAAAAACATGGGTCCTACGCGTGCGCGTACAACGCGCTTAAGCGGGGATGAGCAAAATAGGGAAGGACGCGTGCGCGTACCGTGCGCGCACGCGTGCATGGAGTTGGGCTAGGGGCTTAGAGTTGGCCCAACTCAGGCCTAACTCTCTGGAGAATGGCCTGGGAGTCGCGCCACTAGATTTGCGCGCACGCGGCAAGTACGCGTCCGCGTGCATTGAGGGAAATGGAGATCCACGCGTGAGCGTGCAATGCGCGCTAACGTGGGGTGGCATATTAGGCAGGAGCGCGTGCGCGTATCTTGCGTGCACGTGTACATGAGATTGGGCCTGAGGCTTAGAATGGGCTTGAGGCACGCCCAACTCTCTGGTCCGTGGCCCTGGGTGATGCTAATACGCATCGACGCGCACGCGCACTGGGCGCGTTCGCGTGAGCTGCTTGATCTTATTGGATGGGTGCGGAGGCCTGAAGTGCGCCAACGCGTGAACAGCGAGGGGTGCGGACGCGTACAGCGTGCGTTCGCGCGAGTGGAGTTGAGCTGGGGGCTTAAAAGAGGCCCAGAAGTTCTAGCAGCGAGTCGACGCGTACGCGGCAGATGCGCGTACGCGTGCGTTTCCCTATAGCTTTATAGGCGCGCACGCGTGTGGTGTGCGTCAGCGTGGAATGAATTGGGCTCGAGGCACAAGGCTGGCCTAAGAGAGGCCCAACTCTCGGGAGTGGGACTCGTGGTGCATCCGCACCGGGACGCATACGCGTACATTGTGCGCGCGCGTCCATGCCATTTTTTTTTTTTTATCATGCTGGTTGCTCCCTTTAGTGTTCACAACTCTTATTCACTCAACCATCATACAATTCACAAAAATGCAATTTTTGGTATTATTCATCTACTACTAAACACAACATGCATGTGACTAAGCTAACAATTAAGTTGTACAAACAAATTTGTATGAAACATCTACCTACAATGGTAACTCGAATCACTTATTAAGTAAATGTAGAAGAGTGGAAAGAGTTTACCATGGTGGGGTGTCTCCCACCCAGCACTTTTAGTTTAAGTCCTTAAGTTGGACATGTTGAGAAGCTTATTGTCATGGTGGCTTATGTTTGTACTCATCCTTGAATCTCCAAGGATCCTTGCTTCTCAATTGGTTGACAGAATTTCCAACCATATTCATCAAGCTCGGGCACAGTTCTACCCAAGATATGAGTCCCCATAGTTGGTCTTCATATAGCGAACCGGGATCCCATATCTTATCTTCGCACCCGTCTTCGATTTGGTCTTCATACTCTCTCTTTCCGGGTGGTAGACATATAGAATTCTCTTTAACATACCAAACCTTCTGTTGAGACCCATGCAATATGATATTCTTCCAATCATCGTTCCTATGCGTTGAAACTTTGATCTTAATGAGCCTAATTCCTAACTTGCAACCACTACACAACTTATTCTTGCTTTTAATTCCACAGAGAGCTCTAAGTTGTCCATCCGTTTCAATCAAACCATATTCAAGCGAGAAAGTAAAGCTTATGGATAAGAATTTTACCCACTTGAATGTTGTATTGGATGGTGACTCGGGAAGGGAGACCTCCCCACACTTAGACAATGCAAGGTCTACTTCCTTGTGCTCTTCTTTGTTTATTTCCACCTCTTTGCGAGCTTCCTTGATTTCAACCTTTCCCCTTTTATCACATAGCTTGGTGTTGTCTTCAAGAACTTTGATTTCTTGCCTAATGGGAGGTGACTCAATTTTGGATAGGAACTCATTGATGAATAAATCCATTTCTTGGTCAACCTCTTCATATTCTTCAATTTCAATATACACCATGCCAACATTTTCCTCTTGGTAGCTCTCTTTCTCATTGCTCACCAAGGGTATGGGAGGTTGTGCACACTCTTTTATACTTTCAACTCCATATCCAATGGGAGAGGATTCCATTGTAGAGAGAAATTCATCCATGATTGAATCCATCTCGTGATCAACCTCTTCCAAGTCTCCAACGATGATATGCCTTGGAGGTTGTACACTATCCTCCTTAACATCAATTTCAAGCTTTTTGGAGGAATACTCTACAACTCTAGATTCCCATGGAGGTTCAGCGTCTCCTAAGTCTTCAACCACTTCTTCCTCTTC
>NC_029785.2:73339822-73369089 GCF_000816755.2 Arachis ipaensis | reverse complement strand
ACCTATAAGTATCCGGAGGTTGTTGCCAATAGGAGTGATCAATTCCTTGAGGCTCCTCCCATCTTGGAGTGTTCCATCCTTGGTACATGTTAGCATTGAAGTTCACATTCCCTACAACACAATTAGAGCCAAACTCATAGCCAAAGTGAGAATTCATTATGGAAAAACAAAATAAAACTAACAAAATCTAGTAAACAAGCAAAAGACAAACTATTTACACTATTCACATATGTACAATAACCAATAACATAACACCATTGCAAGTCCCCAGTAACGGCGCCATTTTGACGAACTTTCATACAAAAAGTTGTTTGTCACTAGTACAAACCCCTAAAATTTAAAAACTGAAGTATTGGACCTCGGGTCGTTCTCCCTAGGAATTACAATGAAGTGTCTTGTTATTGGTTATGAGTTATTTTGGGGTTTTGGATAAGGAGCATGAAAAGTAAATGGCAATGAAAATAAACTAACTACTATAAAAGCTCTTGGCAAGATATGAGAACTAGAAGTCCTATCCTAGTTATCCTTCTCAATGGTGATGAGAATTGTTCATTGCTACCACTTAGTTAACCCTTACTAATTAAAGGAAAGTCAAGTGGATGAATTGACTTGAGCCACAAGTCCTAGCCAACTCCCGAGGGAAGACTAGATTTAGTGCATTCCAAACCAATTAGCAATCTCTCCAATTATCAATCAACAAAGGAATTAGATGACTCAAGTGTCACTAATTACTCTACCATAGCCAAGAGGAACATCAAGGCATCTTTATGGAATCAAAGAAGAATTAGAATTCATCAAGATAAGGCTTAAAAAGCATGTTTTTACACTTAAGCACAAATATGGGAGAGATAACAAAATCATGCTAACTCCTAGGCTAAATGTGACAAAAGGTTATCAAAATACTCTAAATTCAATGCAAAACAAACCGTCAAATTGGGGTTTGTCAGACGCATGTCAATTCAATAACTTTGGTGGACCCCTTGTAGTTACCAACAAGCCCCACCATATGCATATGAACCCCCTCCTCAACATAGCTTTGAACCACCATACTCACAAGCCCCCTACTACCAAACATCCTTATATCAACCATATCAACCACCCTATGAGCCATATGAACCATACATAGAACCACCCCAATTCCAACCCAATTACTCCCAAGAACCACCACCTCCATATACACCATGTCCATATCCATCAACCCAAGAGCCATATGATCCTAATCATGTTATTCAAGCGGGACAAGAGTCAAGGGATTGTTTCAAGGAAACACTGGATCGATTTAAAGTAACCCTTCATCAATTGGATCAAGTGGGAAACCGAAAAGCACACGAAGCTCTCATGGCTAAAGAATCTCAACTCGAGAACAAAGGATTGAAGTGTGTTGTGCAACAAGTAGAAAAGATGGAGAGTGTCAAACCACCACACCCTTATTATGATGAACCACCCTCTTATTATGAACCTTTCCTCCCAAATAATGAACCCTCATATCCACCCCAATCTCCAATGAATAACACTCTAAGTGTTCTTCTTCAGGGGCAAAGAGAGATGCAAAAGACGACACAAGAGTTCATAGCTACCTTGACCGAGGTAGTAGGTAATTTAGCCTCTCTGCGCTTCGATACTCAAAGCACTCCCATGGCTACATGTGGAGAATCATTAGAAGAGCGTAGCATGAAGGAGACACTAGAAAGTTCGGTAGACAATAAGGAACGTGACTTTGTATTGGAACAAGTGGAGGAAGCCGTAATAGTTGAAGAGGAAGAAGTGGTTGAAGACTTAGGAGACTCTGAACCTCCATGGGAATCTAGAGTTGCAGAGTATTCCTCCAAAAAGATTGAAATTGATGTCAAGAAGGCTAGTGCACAACCTTCATGGCATATTCCCTATGAAGACTTGGACGGGATAGATCAAGAAGCAAGTTCCTTTGGTGATGAGGATCATGAATCAAGTCCTCCTAGTGATGAATCTACATCGGCAAAAGAACTACGTGAATATGAAGACCCTTCTCTGATTGAGTCCGAGAATCTTATGGAAGCGGAAGTCCTTCGGAAAGGGTGGACGGGAGTTGAGTACGCCTTGTCAAGAACGTTGGAGACTTCTCCACCTAGGTTGCCATCTACTCCTTCATTTGAGTTGGTAAGACTTATCGCTATTCGCTTTACTGTCCCACTTGAGTATGGTATTCTTGAAATGGATGGTCAACTTAGGAGTCTTTGTGGCATTAATCGTAGGAGAAGAATGTTTAGTGGTTGGAGTTGCAAATCAAAGCTCATCAAGGTTGAGACTTCTAGAGCTAGATGCAAGGGTGGAACTAATGATCATTTGGTTGGATCTAGGAGAAGAGTTTAGTATTGCATTGAGAGTTTAGACTACTTGCCACCCGGTTGGAACAACGATGAACAACTTACAGACGGGTGTAAGAACAAGATTTGGAATCCGAGCATACAAGAGGATCAACTTTGGGATCTCAAAGCTTGTGGGGAAATTCATCAAGGCTTGGTGAATTTATTTGGAGATGTTGAAGCTTATTGGAAGTCCAAGGGTTGGTGGAATTTTCAAGATGAGTTCAAGCACAAGCCACCATGACAAGGAGCTCACCATATGTCCAACTTAAGGACTTTAACTAAAAGTGCTAGGTAGGAGACACCCCACCATGGTAGATTCTTTCTAATTTCCTTTTATTTATATTAGTAATAAGTTAGATTTTCATTTTTAGTTATGTTTATTTCTTTTAATTCATGGTTTAGTTGCTTATTAATTTCTGGTTTTAAAAAAAAAATTTACACTCGACGCGTATGCGTCGATGACGCGGACGCGTCATGTGTTCGTGCGTAATAGTAATAAAATAAATAGAGAGTTGTGCTGGAACCACGCGAGAGGGGTGCCTGGCGCACAAGCCAACCCACGTGTACGCGTGCCTCACGCGTACGCATCCCGTGCTAATTTTTCAATCCACGCGTAAGCGTTAGCAACGCGTACGCGTGGACATGGAATTCGGCGTAAAGAGCGAATTGACAGAAAGTTGGGCTGCCACTGTGCTGGAATCGCGCGAGCAGTCACGCATAGCTCACACGTCAGTGTGCATGTTTTGCCACCGACGCGTACGCGTGGGCGACGCTTACGCGTCACATGGCTTCTTCAGTTTTCACGCGTACGCGTGACGCTTGCGCGCGCGTCACGTCTGTTTCTTGTTCTCTCAATATTTTTCCTTCTTTCTTCGTCCTTTCTTACTTTCCTCTTTTTCATTCCTTTACATTATCATCCGTATTCTCTTTCCATTTCTTTTACTTACTGCATTTGCATATTTTTCTTCCTTGCATTTTAATCTTGTGCATACTTTTATTTTCTTTTCTCCGTTTATTATTTTTCATTGGTGTTAAATTTTCTTATTCAACTGTTGCATATTTTCTTGAATTATTTTGGTGCTTCGTGACTTGTTTTAAATTGTTGGGTATTATTAATTATACGTCAATGCTAATTTTTATGACACTTATATTCCATTTGCATTGACATGCACTTATACTATCTTGCATTACCCACTTTCTCTTCCCCATTGTTGCAATTCTTACACTACTGATATGCCATTTGCTTCTACTGTCTTCTCACTTGCATGCTGTAGCTACCATGTAATTGAGACTGTCATTATTTGGCATTAACCCACCCATATTTTATTTGTTTTCTATCTTTGTTTCCTGGTTACTTTTCTTCCCTTTTCTCTTCTTTAAGGATGGCCATTGGTGCACAAAATTGTGATTACACTTTCACAACTTTGCACAACTAACCAGCAAGTACACTGGGTCATCCAAGTAATACCTTACGTGAGTAAGCGTCGATCCCACGGAGATTGTCGGCTTGAAGCAAGCTATGGTTATCTTGTAATTCTTAGTAAGGAGATTAATGATAAAAATGATTTTTGTTTATGAAAAGTAAATAACATGAAATATATGGTACTTGTGATTCAGTACTGGGGAACAGGTTGGGGTTCCGGAGATGCTCTGTTGTCTGAATCTCTGCTTTCTTACTGTCTTCTTCTCCAAACACGCATGGCTTCCTTCAATGGCAAGCTGTATGATCCTCTCGGATGAAAAATACCAGGTACGATTTTTGCACAGCTAATCAACTGTCAGATTTTTTGTCTCGGATGAAAAATACCAGGTACAGCTACCGCACGACTAATCATCTATCGGTTCTCACTAGCATCGGAATAGGATCTCTCTATCCTTTTGCACACTGTCACTGCGCCCAACATTCGTTAGTTTGAAGCTCATCATAGTCATTGATAAACCCATATTTTATGATATATTTTGTGCTTAATTTGAGTGATTTATTCAATCCTTTACCCACTTATTCATATTAATTGCATGGTTTTACTTTCCCTTCCTTATTATGTGATGTATGTG
This sequence comes from Arachis ipaensis, assembly GCF_000816755.2. Lineage (NCBI taxonomy): Eukaryota > Viridiplantae > Streptophyta > Magnoliopsida > Fabales > Fabaceae > Arachis > Arachis ipaensis. The sequence goes on along the minus strand of NC_029785.2, from coordinate 73,364,689 downwards.
AAAAACATGTTTCCTATGCTTTAATATTAATTATTTTAATTACCTTTATTTCCATTCGATGCCGTGATTAGTGTGTTGAATAGTTTCAGATCTTCTAAGGTAGGAATGACTTAAAGGATGGAAAGGAAACATACAAAAATGGAAGGAAAGCACAAAACGGAGCTTCTGAAGAAACTGGCATCCACGCGATTGCATGAACGAAGCGATCGCGCGCCAAGCGCGAATCAGCAGCGACGCGGCCGCATGACTGACGCAACCGCGCGCCTTAAGCAGAACGCACATGATGTGGTCGCATGACTGACGCGACCGCGTGGTAAGAAAAGCTCCGAATGACGCGACCGCGTGACAGAGGCCACGCACCAGAAATTTCAGAAAATGCTCATAGCGAATTCTGAAGCCCTTTTTGACCCAAATCCAAGTCCAGAAGGCATAGACCAGAGGTTATGAAGTGGGGGAACACATCCATTCAAAGGGAGCTCGCCAATTTTCACTTTCCATGATTTAGATTTAGTTTGAGAGAGGTTCCCTCCTCTCTCTCTTAGGATTAGGATTAGGATTTAGGACTTCTCTTAGTTTGTAAGAGTGACTCTCGATCCAGGTTTAATATTTACTTTAATGCTTTTATTCGTACCTATAAATGTTGCCAACTTGACTTATGAACCCTTTCCATGTTATGATTTGAATTAATGATTATTTGAGGTATTTCAGTTATTGATTGCTTTCTTCTTAATTTGTGTTACCATTGCTTTCCATCTAAGGACATTTTTATTCCAACAATTTTACTTTTTCCTTTTTTGGTCTTGGTTAAGAAATCAGTAACTCAACATCATTAAACTCAGCATAATTAATAATCGCTATCTTGCTAATTGAACTGAACTTCAACAATCCCAACTTTTTCTTAGGAAATAAATAGGATTCGAAGGTCAAACTAATTAGTCCCTTGACTTTCCTTTGCTTTAGTAAAGGTTAACTAAGTGGAATTTAGATTCAACTTTCATTATTGTTGAGAGAGATAACTAAGTTGGACTTCCAATTTCTCTTACCTTGCCAAAAGTTGCTTTACAGTATTCATTTATTTTAATTGCCATATACTTCACTTGTCATCACTTGCTTCTCACCTTCTAAACCCCGATTGTAACCCTTATAGCCAATAATAAGAACATACTTCCTTGCAGTTCCTTGAGAAGACGACCCGAGGTTTGAATACTCGGTTAACAATTTTTAAGGGGTTTGTTACTTGTGACAACCAAAACGTTTGTATGAAAGGACTTTTGAAGGTTTAGAAACTATACTTGCAACGAGGATTTATCCGCAAATTTCTAGACCACGCAAAAGTTCTCTCATCAAAATGGCGCCGTTGCTGGGGAACTGCATACGTGTGCTTTATTATTGGTTATTGTAAATATTTTTCTTTTGCTTGTTTCTCTATTTTTGTTCTTCCTTTTCATCTTTATTTGCTACCATGAACTCTCACCCCTCTCGCTTTGAGTTTGGTTCTAAATTTGTTGAAGGAAATAGAAATTACAGTAGGAATATGCATCAAGGTCAGACCAATCAAGGATGGATGGAGCCAAGAGGATCTAATCAACCCTTTAGGCAGCAACACCCTCCAAGATATCCTGGACAAAGACCATTCTACAGTGCATACCCAGCTGAAGGATATGGTTGACAACCTTGTAACTAACTACCAACAAGCCCCACCCTGTGCATTTAAACCATCCTTTCAACATAACCTCGAACCACCACACTCACGAGCTTCTCTTCACCATTCACCACCATATGATCCTTCCTTACCCCAGTACCAATCCAATCACTCCCAATCACCACCACTTTCCTATGTATCATGCCCAAGTCCGGCAACCCGAGAAGCAGAGGTTCGCCTAAAGGAAACAATAAATAAATTTCAAACAACCATTCGACAACTGGAGCAAGTAGTAATTCAATGGGTTTCTAGACACTCAAATACACAAGGATCAGCCACAGCCCCATGTGAACAGTCTAACGAAGAGCATAGCATGAAGGAAATACCAGAAACTCCAGTGGATAAGATAGAGAACGAATTCGTACTAGAACAAGTAGAAGAAGCTGTCATTGTTCAAGAAGAAGAGTTGGTTGAAGATCTAGGAGATGCTGAACCTCCATGGGAATCCAGAACTGAGGAGAACTCCGTCAAGGACGCTACAGTTGATGCTAAGGAGGATATTGTACAATCTCCAAGGCAAGTTGTTTATGAAGAATCAGACAGTGATCCAGGACACAAATTCCCTTGATGATGATAGTCACAAGTCAATTTCTTTTAGTAATGAACTTGCATCCGCAAGTGAATTCTCTGAGATCGAAGAATCTTCCCTAAGTGAATATGAAGATGATGCGAAGGTAGATTTCTCTCAACCTCCAATCTACGACTCAAGTGATGAGGAAGACATAGAAGACTTTGACCAGGACACAGATACAATTGTAGAACCTTGCAAGGAAGTGGAGAAATTCACATAAGAGCACAAGGGAGTAGAACTTACAGAACCACCAGAAACACCTATCCCAAGGCCATTACCACCTAATACAAGCTTCAAGTGGGTACAATCCTTAACCTATAACTTTACTTATTCACTTGAATATGGTTTGCTTGAAACAGATGGCCAGCTTAGAGCTCTTTGCGGCTTTAAGAGTAAGAGGGAAACGGCTCGTACTCAGAGTTGGTGCACAAGGTTCAATAAGGTTCCACGCTTCACCTCGAAGTACATGGATTGGTATCATGCTCAATTGCATGGATCACGGAGAACGTTTGGTCACCATGGTGAGATTCTACTTTCTAAACCGCCCGGATGGAAACATATAGATCAAGATGGAGGTGGATTTAATAGCAAAGCTTGGGATCCTGGAATCTATTCTGACATTCGTCACCCCGGGAGCCTGAAAATTTGTCTGAAGCTGCTCAGAAGCTTTACATGCCTAGTATGGGACCCCGGAGGCTATTGGCATTCCAAGCACTGGTGGAGATTTCTGGATGAATTTAAACACAAGCCACCATAACAGGAAGCCCTTCCAACGTCCAACTTAAGGACTTTAACTAAAAGTGCTAGGTGGGAGACAACCCACCATAGTATGATCGTTCCTTTTGCAATTTTAATTTTATTTCGTTTTGTTTGTTTTTGAATTTTATTTTTATTTTATTAAAACTGGAATCATGCATAGCATTCACTTTAAGCATTGTATCCTGCATTCAGTTAAAAAAAAGAAGGATGCACGACGCGACCGCATACCCCATGCGATCGCGTCATACTGCGAATACACTATCCACGCGACCGTGTCATCCACGCGGCCGCGTGCCGTAGAGATCGGCATCAAAAATCCAACGTCCAGAGAGTTAGGCCGGAATCGTGCGGCCCTTGTGCGTTTTGCACAAATTGGACCATGCGATCGTATGCCTCATGCGATCGCATCACTTGCACAAAACCAATCCCACGCGATCGCGTAAGCGACGCGATCGCATCGCATGGATGGCACAACACCCTAGGACGAGACAGAGAGTTGCGCTGAAACGGTGCTGGAGTCGTGCGTTTAGCACAATGTCCAGCGACGCGATCGCGCGACCCACGTGATCACGTCACCCTCTCTCCTACCCCTCTCACGCGATCGCGCGACCTATCCGGCCATCCAGCCGCGCCCCTCCGCCACCCACAAGCTACCCCCCTCCCTTCCTCTATCAATTACCCTAAACCCTATCCCTATTACCCCCTTCGCCACTGCCCCCTCAGCCTCCACCGCGCCGGACGCCGCCGCAGCCACCACCCAGCCACTTTCTTACCCCGTTCTACTCCTCACACGTACCAGGTTCCGACGAACGCCGCCTTCCTATCCTTCGCAGTTATTTTACAATTTTTTTCTATTTCTGTTCATAATTAGGATAGATAGATATGCATGCTGTAGTGGATTTTTAGGTTGTTAGGTAGCTTAGGCTGTGGTTAATGGATCTAGGTCTGTTTACTTGCACTATTCATGCTTCTGTTTTATCAAAACTGCAATTCCGTTGTTCCTGTGACCTTGTTCATATGCTGTGATTTTCTGCATTTGCTGCTTGTTAATCTGACTTTTCATGTTTCTATTAATTATAGATAACTGCAGCAAGTTTTTAATTCATATGAACTGCCTTGTTTGCTGTTTATTTTCTGGGACAATCCAATTTTAGCCAGAATGCTGCCCAAATATTTTGTGAATTGTTTTCATTCATGTTTTGGTTTGGCAATCTAAACTCTGTTGTCCTCTGCCCTACCCAATCCACTTCATGAATGCTATGGCAGACTTTCTTATCCTCTTTGATTTCCTGGTTCATAAACTGCATCTGTGATATTCTGATTCCAATTCTTGCTTTCTTTATATCTCTTTGAATCAATATCACCCTGTTTTCCTTGTTCGGTTGTGAGTTAATTCTAGTCATAATTGTGAATCCTTGTTATCTGGAATATTTTCTTTATGCCACTTACCTTAACCCACATTTTACTGACTCACTAATTTTAATTTAATAACTTCTTTTTCAAATTCTAACATTACTAACCTTTTCAAAATCTCTTTTCTGATATTTTTTTTCACTTTCCTCTAACTTTCTAACCATGGCATACTGACAATTTTTTCTATTTAACTTGGATTCTGATACATTTTGGATTGTAATTTCTTCCTTTCCAAATTTTAAACTACTAAACAATCCTTAATGCACATTTACTTGACTCATTTACCTCATTCTAATTCTCCTTTGCCGCTTTGAGTTTTCTTTGTTTAATTGCCTCTTTGCTTCCCTATTTTTATCCATATCCTGGTTTTCCATTTTTCAGGATGTCTGCCTCACAAAGGAAAGGAAAAGACAAGGCTACTGGCAAGCGCAAGAGAGGAGATTCCTCCCAGTCCATCATTGCCCTCATGCATGATTCCTCATGGTGGGAGAAGAACTTTACACAGCAGAAAAAAGCTGACCAACTGCTCCCTGCAAATGATTCAATAAAATTTGCAAACCGGTACTGTGAGATGAAGTATCCGGCATTTGCAAACTCCAGGAATCTATACCTGGAGAGAACTCTGAAGATTCCAGAAGCACTCCAGCAGTACACCACTGAGCAAATCAAGCAAAGAGGCTGGTTCTTTCTGGAGAGAACATTGACAGAGGTCAATGCATCTTGGGTCCGGAAATTCTACTGCAACTACTACCTCACCACCCTAGATGCCGTAAACCTGAGAGGAAAACAAATTCTGGTCACTGAGGAGGCCATAGAGGACATTCTCCAGCTCCCAGCCAAGTCCGATCAGCCTGATGGTTATTCAAAGGCTGAGGAGGACATGCGCCTGATGTAGTTTGATTGGGATGCTGTAAAGGTACGGATAGCTCTCGACCCGACTGTTCCTTGGGAGATGGGTCAGGACACCACCATGCCTAGAGGGATCAAGAGGGCGTACTTAAATGATGAGGCTCGGTTATGGCACCAGATCTTGAGCAATTATGTCATGTCGAGTACTCATGAGACGGAGATCCCAGCTGCTATGATCACCCTCCTATGGTGTGTGCTGGAGGGTAAGGACCTTTATCTACCACGCTTTATCCGACATTATATGGCCAGGGTCCACGTCCGAGGCACCCTCCCTTTCCCGTATCTGGTTACACAGCTAGGCCGTTGAGCTGACGTGCCATGGGAGGATGCCGATGAGAGACCACCAGCGGCGGACTGCAGGAAGATTATTCCTCACAGCAGGAACTTCCTAGCCTTGGGCTACAGACCACCACCCTTCACTGCTACTGATGAGACAGCCCCATCGTCTGCTGGACCCTCTTCATCCACAGCTGCCACTGCTGCCCCTGCTGCTACCACTGCACCTCCACCTGCCTCTGAGCCCGTATACCGCCTCGTGCACCGCCTATTCCGACAGCTTGATCAGATGGAGCGCCGTAACCGGCGCCGGTATGAGAGATTGGAGCGTCGCAGCCAGCGACGCTATTCGCATCTGAAGCTGATGATCCGACAGGATAGTGACATCCCCTCTGAGCCCGACACACCATCTGAGCCATCAGAGGAGGAGGAGGATGAGCACGAGGAGGAGACTCATTTCCAGGAGGAGACCCATTAGCAGGTAGCCACAGAGCAGGCCGCCCCGCATCAGGAGGTTACACATCAGATCGAGGCTGCAGATCTGAAGCTAACCTAAATAATTTTTTTTATGAGAATAATGGGAATTTTTAACTAAACCTGCATAACATATATGAATGATATATGATGCTTGAATTAGAGAACACACAGCTTGTGAGTATTGAGCTTAATTGTATGGTTGCATTCAAACCATAATTTCATTCCTGTGTGTTTCGCTTCTTTTTATTCTGATGTTCTTTACCTTGCTTTAATCTATATGTCCAATTATAGAATATAGATACATGCCAAAAGAATGATTAAGGCCATCATTTGATTTTAGCTCACTTACCCCAAAATAACCTACCTTTCACATCACCCTTGTTAGCCCCCTTGAGCCTTTAAAATCCCTTTTATTCTATTTAGCCACACTACTAGCCTTAAGCACAAAAACAAAATAAAATCCCAAGTTGAATCCTTGGTTAGCATAAGATAGAAAATTATGAATAGATTAAAATGTGGGAAACCTATTGGGAACATGGATGATAGAAACAAAATGTAGAAAAGTTAAAAGAAATAAAATAAGATTTGGGAACCATGCTCATGAGAAATAAAGTGATTCAATTACCATGTGCATTAAAAAAAAGTTATTTTTCAGCATTTAATAAAAGGAAATACAAAAGAATTCCCCAATGCAAAATAAAAGCAATGCACATGGGATAAAAACAAAAATTGAAACATGAGCATGTAACAACAAGTGGGATAATATGGGAAAATTGGTAAAGAAAGTTTTGTTCTACTAAATATGTATGTTAGGTGAGATCTTAGTCTAATTAAGGATTCACTTATTAGCTCACTTAACCTTATACATATATCCTTACCTCTGCCTTGGCCCCATTACAACCTTAATTAAAGACCTCATGACTTTTGGTATGACTGTACTCTATAATTGTTGATTGGTTAGATGAAGAACAAAGTTGTAGGAAGTAAGAATAAAAAGAAAAATAGAGTGAATAAACCCAATAAACACTGAGTGACTAAAGGGTAAACACAAAATCCAGTGAGGGTTCAATAACTCATCAACATATATCTGTGCTTAATTTACTAATTGTTTTGCAAGTTTGTACAATATTTTTATTTTCCATCTCATTTGCTAAAATGCTTTATTATTTAAGGGTTAGCTATATATATATATGACTCCTTGAGAATGTGAATTAATTTGACTACATGTAAGCTTTATATATGAGTTGATAAATTGGAATTGCATGACTCATTCAGGTAGATGCATTTAGAATAGGTTGCATTGCATAACATTCCACCACTTTAACCTTACCTTACTCTTTACCTTGGATTTAGCATGAGGACATGCTATTGTTTAAGTGTGGGGACGTTGATAAATCCATATTTTATGATATATTTTGTGCTTAATTTGAGTGATTTATTCAATCCTTCACCCACTTATTCATATTAATTGCAAGGTTTTACTTTCCTTTCCTTATTATGTGATATATGTGAAAAACATGTTGCCTATGCTTTAATATTAATTATTTTAATTACCTTTATTTCCATTCGATGCTGTGATTAGTGTGTTGAATAGTTTCAGATCTTCTAAGGTAGGAATGACTTAAAGGATGGAAAGGAAACATACAAAAATGGAAGGAAAGCACAAAACGGAGCTTCTGAAGAAACTGGCATCCACGCGATCGCATGAACGAAGCGATCGCGCGCCAAGCGCGAATCAGGAGCGACGCGGCCGCATGACTGACGCAACCGCGCGCCTTAAGCAGAATGCACATGACGCGGTCGCATGACTGATGCGACCGCGTGGCAAGAAAAGCTCCGAATGACGTGACCGCATGACCCACGCGGACGCGTGACAGAGGCCACGTACCAGAAATTTCAGAAAACGCTCATAGCGAATTCTGAAGCCCTTTTTGACCCAAATCCAAGTCCAGAAGGCATAGACCAGAGGTTATGAAGTGGGGGAACACATCCATTCAAAGGGAGCTCGCCAATTTTCACTTTCCACGATTTAGATTTAGTTTGAGAGAGGTTCCCTCCTCTCTCTCTTAGGATTAGGATTAGGATTTAGGACTTCTCTTAGTTTGTAAGAGTGACTCTCGATCTAGGTTTAATATTTACTTTAATGCTTTTATTCGTACCTATAAATGTTGCCAACTTGACTTATGAACCCTTTCCATGTTATGATTTGAATTAATGATTATTTGAGGTATTTCAGTTATTGATTGCTTTCTTCTTAATTTGTGTTACCATTGCTTTCCATCTAAGGACATTTTTATTCCAACAATTTTACTTTTTCCCTTTTTGGTCTTGGTTAAGAAATCAGTAACTCAACATCATTAAACTTAGCATAATTGATAATCGCTATCTTGCTAATTGAACTGAACTTCAACAATCCCAACTTTTTCTTAGGAAATAAATAGGATTCGAAGGTCAAACTAATTAGTCCCTTGACTTTCTTTTGCTTTAGTAAAGGTTAACTAAGTGGAATTTAGATTCAACTTTCATTATTGTTGAGAGAGATAACTAAGTTGGGCTTCCAATTTCTCTTACCTTGCCAAAAGTTACTTTACAGTATTCATTTATTTTAATTGCCATCTACTTCACTTGTCATCACTTGCTTCTCACCTTCTAAACCCCGATTGCAACCCTTATAGCCCATAATAAGAACATACTTCCTTGCAGTTCCTTGAGAAGATGACCCGATGTTTGAATACTCGGTTAACAATTTTTAAGGGATTTGTTACTTGTGACAACCAAAACATTTGTATGAAAGGACTTTTGAAGGTTTAGAAACTATACTTGCAACGAGGATTTATCCGCAAATTTCTAGACCACGCAAAAGTTCTCTCATCAGTCATTAACGATCGTGATTTTTGCCAGTAAAGAATGTCATAAAAACAGTCGCGTTGTAGATATAGTCTCTAAACCGACAAAAATCCCTTTCGTACAAACGTTTTGGGTGTCACAAGTAACAAACCCCTTAAAAATTGTTAACCGAGTATTCAAACCTCGGGTCGTTTTCTCAAGGAACTGCGAGGAAGTATGTTCTTATTATTGGTTATAAAGGTTGTAATCTGGGTTTAGAAGGTGAGAAGCAAGTAATTTAAATGACGAGTGAATTAAATGGCAATTAAAAATAAACAATAACTATAAAACAACTTTTGGCAAGATAAGGGAAATTAGAAGTCCAACTTAGTTATCCCTCTCAACAATAATGAAAGTTGTATCTTAATTCCACTTAGTTAACCTATGAAGCAAAGGTAAGTCAAGGGACTAATTAGTTTGACCTTCGAATCCTATTTATTTCCTAGGAAAAAGTTGGGATTATTGAAGTTCAGATTAATTAGCAAGATAACGATTATCAATTATGCTGAGTTCGATAATGTTGAGTCACTGATTTCTTAACCAAGACCAAAAGGGGAAAAAGTAAATTGCTGGAATAATAAAAGTGTCCTTAGCAATGGCAACTTAAATCAAAGAGAACAATCATAAACTAAAAAATACCTTAAATATCATTAATTCAAATAGAAATCTGTAACATGGAATAATTCATAACTTAAATTATAATAATCAATTCAAATATTGGAATCAAATAAATAAAAGTAAAATTGAAATAAAAGAACATTAAAACCTGGATCCAGAGTTACTCCTAAAATAAGAAGAAGTCCTAATCTATGAATGGATGCATTCCTCCACTTTATAACCTCTAATCTATGATTTCTGTACTCGGATCTGGGCCAAAAAGGGCTTCAGAAATTGCTGGGGGCGTATTCTGTAAATTCTGATACCTCGCCTCTGTCACGCGTCCGCGTGGGTCACGCGGTCGCGTCATCTGGAGCTTTTCCTTTCCACGCGGTCGCGTCAGTCACGCGTCCGCGTCGTGGGTGTTCTACTCAAGGCGCGCGGTCGCGTCAGTCATGCGGCCGCGTCGCTGCTTCTTTGCTTCTGGCACACGATCGCGTCGTCCATGCGATCGCGTGGATACCAGTTTCCTTAAAGCTCCGTTTTGCCTTCTCCTTCTATTTTTGTATGTTTCCTTTTTTCATTCTTTAAGTCATTCAGCCTTAGGAAACCTGAAGCTACTCAACACACTAATCACGGCATCGAATGGAAATAAAGGTAATTAAAATAATTAAATTTTTTAAAGCTTAGGAAACATGTTTTTCACAATATGACATAATAAGGAAGGAAAAGTAAAACAATGCAATTAATGTGAATAAGTAGGTGAAGAGTTGAATAAATCACACTAATTAAGCACAAAAGAACTCATGAAATATGGGTTTATCAACCTCCCCACACTTAAACACTAGCATGTCCTCATGCTAAATCCAAGGTAAATAATTAAGGTTAAAGTGATGGAATGTTATGAAATGCAACCTATGCTAAATGCATCTACCTAATGAGTCATGCAATTCTAATTCATCCACTCATATATAAAGCCTACATGTAGTCAAATTATTTCACATTCTCAAGGAGATATATATACATATATGGCTAACCTCAAATAATAAAGCATTTTTTTGCAAATGAGATGAGAGAAAAAAACTTGCAAGATAATCAGAGATAAATGTTTAATGAGCTTTTGAACCCTCATTGGATTTTGTATTTTCTCTCTAATCATTCAGTGTTTATTGGGTTAATCACTCTATTCTTTGCTTCCCAAAATTTTGAGTTGCTTTATTCTTTTTAATTTTTCTACCTTTTGTCTTTATCAACTATGTTCCCAATAAGTTTTTCACATTTTACTCTATTTATAATTTTCTATCTTAAGCTAACCAAGGATTCACTTGGGATTTTCTTTTGTTTTTCTGCTTAAGGCTAGTAATTTGGCTAAAATAGAATAAGGGTTTTTTTTTTTTAAAAAAAAGCTCAAAGGAGGCTAACAAAGGTAATATAAAAGGTAGGCTAATTTGGGATAAGTGAGCTAAAATCAAATGATGGCCTCAATCATTATTTTGAGATGTACCTATATTCTATAATCGGACATATAGACTAAAACAAAGTAAAGAACACTTGGAACACACAGAAATAAAAATTATGGTTTGAATGTAACCATACAGTTAAGCTCAAAACTCACAGGCTATGTGTTCTCTAGTTGAAAAATCATTTATCACTTATGTATGTCATGCAGGTTTAGTTAAAAATTTTCATTATTCTCTTAAAAAGTAATTTAGGGTAGCCTTTGAAGTTTTAATGTTTCTCCTTGATGAAATGTTGTCAGTTTAACTACATCATGTAATGCTATATATACAAGGTTTTATGGATCTAAATCTATTATGTTCAAGTTCCTAGCTTACTCTTTTTTTATATTTTTCATTTTAAACTAAGCTATAACTAAGCTGTCTTATGTAAAAAGGGTAAACTATACTAATTGATCCACTAATTTGTTAGAATTGCAAACTAAACTAAATAACTAAAATGAACTAAATAACTAAAATATGAACAAAAAATGCAAAATGCAGAAAATAGAGTAAAATACACAAGTAGCAATGTATAAGTACTCAGAAAATAATAATAAAAGAAAAAGAGAAAAATACAGAAAAATATCCAAAATAAAAGAAAAAGTATGTAGTAGTTCACCAAAATAAACGCCAGAGATGGTGACCTCCCCACATTTAAAATGAAGCATCGTCCCCGATGCTCAATCAAGCTGGGTGTGAAGGAGTGTCATCACTGGTAGGGATGGTAGCTGGGGTCTCTGTGGCGGTGGTGGGCTGAGAGTCTGGCTGCTGTACAGGGGGGACTGACTAGATCGGGATCTCCGGATCTGCAGCCTCAAGCTGATGTGGGGCCTCCTGCTGTGGTGTAGCGTGCTCTGTGCCTGCTTGCTGGTGAGTCTCTGCCTGGGAATGAGGCTCCTCCTCGTGCTCATCCTCCTCCTCCTCTGATGGCTCTGATGGTGTGTCGGGCTCGGAGGGGATGTCGGCGCCCTGTCTGATCATCAGCTTCAGATGGAAATAGCGTCGCCTGCTGCGGCGCTCCAATCTCTCATACCAGCGCCTGTTACGGCACTCCATCTGATCAAGCTGGCGGAATAGACGGTGCACGAGGCGATAAACCGGCTCAGAGGTGGGTGGAGGTGCAGTGGTGGCAGCAGGGGCAGCTGGGGCAGCTGTGGATGAAGAGGGTCCAGCAGACGGAGGGGCTGTCTCATCAGTAGCAGTGACAGGTGGTGGTCTGTAGCCCAAAGCAAGGAAGTTCCTGCTGTGAGGGATGATCTTCCTGCAGTCCGCTGCTGGTGGTCGCTCGTCGGCATCCTCCCAAGGCACATCAGCCTGACGGCCTAGCCGTGTAACCAGATAAGAAAAGGGGAGGGTGCCTCGGACGTGGACCCTGGCCATATAATGCCGGATAAAACGAGGCAAGTGCAGGTCCTTACCCTCCAGCACACACCAGAGGAGGGTGATCATGGCAGCCGGGATCTCAGTCTCATGAGTACTCGGCATCACATAGTTGCTCAAGATCTGATGCCATAGCCGAGCCTCATCATTCAAGTACACTCTCTTGATCCCTCTAGGCATAGTGGTGTCCTGACCCATCTCCTAAGGAACAGCAGGGTCGAGAGCTATCCGTGCCTTCACAGCATCCCAATCAAATCGCATCTGGCTCATGTCCTCCTCAGCCTGTGCATAACCATCTGGCTGATCAGACTTGGCTGGGAGCTGGAGAACGGTCTCTATGGCCTCCTCAGTGACCAGAATTTGCTTACCCCTCAGGTTCACTGCATCTAGGGTAGTAAGGTAGTAGTTGCAATAGAATTCCCGTACCCAAGATGCATTGACCTCTGTCAGTGGTCTCTCCAGAAAGAACCAGCCCCTTTGCTTGATTTGCTCAGTGGTGTATTGCTGGAGGGCTTCTGGAATCTTCAAGGTACGTTCCAGGTATAGATTTCTGGAGTTTGCAAAAGTCGGGTACTTCAGCTCACAGTACCGGTTTGCAAATTTTATAGGATCAGTCGAAGGGAGCAGCTGGTCAGCTTTTTCCTGCTGTGTGAAGTTCTTCTCCCGCCATGAGGAATCGTGCATTAGAGCAATGATGGACTGGGAGGAATCTCCTTGCTTGCGCTTGCCAGTAGCCTTGCCTTTGCCTTTCCTTTGTGAGGCAGACATCCTGAAAAACAGAAAACCAGGAAATGGATAAAATAGGAAAGCAAATAGGCAATTTAAACAAAGGAAACTCAAAGCGGTAAGGGAAAAATAGAATAAGGAAAATGAGTAATTGAAATGTGATTGAATTAATGTTAAATGGAAAGAAAAAAATCAATATGCTATAGTGAGAAAGTTAGAGGAAGTGAAAGTGATCAGAAAAGAGATCAAGAGGGTTAGTATGGTAAAAAGAAATTAGTAAATTAAAATTAGTGAGTTAGGAAAGTAAGTGGCATAGAAAAAATTCCATATAACAAGGATTCACAGGTAAGAATAGAAGTACTCATAATCAAATAAAGAAAACAGGGTGATGCTGATTCGAATAGAAATAAAGAAATCAGAAATTGGAATTAGTGAATCACAAATGCAGGTTATGAACCAGGAAATCAAAGAGGATAAGAAAGTGGCCCTAGCATTCATGAAATGGTTTGGGGGAAGCAGAGTAAAACAGAGTTGCCAAACCAAAACAAGAATGAAAACAATATGAATTAAAAGAAAGCAAGCTGCATGTACAAAGATATAAAATAAACATAAAAACTCAATGTAAACAGCAGCAACATACAAGAAAGCAGCATATGAATCATGATTATAGCAGCAACAGATTTGCACATAGGATAAAACAGAAGTAAGAACAGTGCAAGGAAACAGACCTAGATCCACTAACCACAGACTAAGCTACCTAACAACCGAAAAATCCACTACAACATGCAAGTCTAGCTATCCTAATCATGAACATAAACGGAAAAAAAATACAGAAAAGTGACGAACGGATAGAAAGGGTTGCGTGTTGTGGAACCTGGTAAGCGGAAGGGGTGGAACAGGGAAGAAGGTGGCTGCGGCGGCGTCCGGCGCAGTGGTGGTGCACGGCGTCACGGTGGCGGCTGAGGGGGCAGTGGCGGAGGGAAAGGAGAAGAGGGTTGGGGGTGAAGGGGGGCTGCGCGACTGATAGGGTTCGCGTGGCTGGGGGGTTATATTTTCGAATCCACGCGGCCGCGTGGGGCACGCGGTCGCGTGGTTGGGGTGAAAATGGGGGAGAAGTGATCGCGTGGGGCGCGTGATCGCATGAAAGGGGGGAAAAGAGGGGTGACGCGATCGCGTGGGTCGCGCGATCGCGTCGTTGGAAGTCGTGCTAAACGCACGACTCCAGCGCCGTTTCGGCGCAACTCTCTGTCTCCTTTTGGGGTGATATGCAATCTATGCGACGCGATCGCGTCGCTCACGCGGTCGCGTGGGATTGGTATTGGGTGAGTGACGCGATCGCATGGGGCATGCGATTGCGTGGGCCAATTTGTGCGAAACGCACAAGAGCCGCACGATTCCAGCCCAACTTTCTGTTCGTTGGATCCTTACGCCGATATATATATCACGCGGCCGCGTGGGTCACGCGGTCGCATGGGTGGTGTTTTTCGCGATATGATGCGATCGCATGGGGCATGCAGTCGCGTCGTGCAACCCTTTTTTTTTTTAACTGAAAAATGCAGGGTGCAGCGATTAACATATGCTATGCACATGATTCCAGGTTAATGTTAAAATAAAAAAAAGGGTAAATTGAAAACAATAAACAAGAAATAGATTGAGAAAGAAGCGACCATACCATGGTGGGTTGTCTCCCACCTATCACTTTTAGTTAAAGTCCTTAAGTTGGACATTGGAGGAGTATCCTGTTATGGTTGCTTATGTTTAAATTCGTCCAAAAATCTCCACCAGTGCTTGGAATGCCAATGGCCTCCGGGGTCCCAGAGTAGGCATGTAAAGCTTCTGAGCAGCTTCAAACAGATATTCAGCCTCCCGGGATGACGAATGTCAGAATATAATCCATGATCCCAAGCTGTGTTTTTAGATCCGCCTCCATTTTGATTTGTAAGTTTCCATTCGGGCGAGTTAAAAAGTAGAATCTCACCGTGGTGACCAAACGTTCTCCGTGATCCATACAATTGAGCATGATACCAATCCGTGTACTTCGAGGTGAAGCGTGGAACCTTATTGAACCTGGTGCACCAGTTCTGAGTACGAGCCAATTCCCTCTTACTCTTAAAGCCGCAGAGAGCTCTAAGTTGGCCATCTGTTTCAAGCAAACCATATTCAAGTAAATAAGTAAAATTATAAGTTAAGGATTGTACCCACTTGAAGCTTGTATTAGGTGGTAATGGCCTTGGGATAGGTGTTTTTGGTAGTTCTGCAAGTTCCGTTTCCTTGTGCTCTTCTGTGAATTCTTCCACTTCCTTGCAAAGATCTTCAATTGTATCTGTATCCTGGTCAAAGTCTTCTATGTCTTCCTCATCACTCGAGTCATAGATTGGAGGTTGAGAGAAATCTACCTCCGCATCATCTTCATATTCACTTGGAGAAAATTCTTCGATTTCAGAGAATTCACTTGCGGGCGCAAGTTCATCACTAGGAGAACTAGACTTGTGACTATTATCATCAAGGAAATTTGCTTCTTGGATTATTCCGTCTGATTCTTCGTAAACGACTTGCCTTGGAGATTGTACGGTATCCTCTTTAGCATCAACTGTAGCATCTTGGATGGAGTTTTCCTCAATTCTGGAGGCACACGTTAGCAGTTCCCCGGCAACGGCGCCATTTTGACGATCGTGATTTCTGCCAGTAAAGAATGTCATAAAAATAGTCGCGTTGTAGATATAGTCTCTAAACCGACAAAAATCCCTTTCGTACAAATGTTTTGGGTGTCACAAGTAACAAACTCCTTAAAAATTGTTAACCGAGTATTCAAACCTCGGGTCGTCTTCTCAAGGAACTACGAGGAAGTATGTTCTTATTATTGGTTATAAAGGTTGTAATCGGGGTTTAGAAGGTGTGAAGCAAGTAATTTAAATGACGAGTGAATTAAATTGCAATTAAAAATAAACAATAACTATAAAACAACTTTTGGCAAGATAAGGGAAATTAGAAGTCCAACTTAGTTATCCCTCTCAACAATAATGAAAGTTGTATCTTAATTCCACTTAGTTAACCTATGAAGCAAAGGTAAGTCAAGGGACTAATTAGTTTAACCTTCGAATCCTATTTATTTCCTAGGAAAAAGTTGGGATTATTGAAGTTCAGATCAATTAGCAAGATAACGATTATCAATTATGCTGAGTTCGATAATGTTGAGTCACTGATTTCTTAACCAAGACCAAAATGGGAAAAAGTAAATTGCTGGAATAATAAAAGTGTCCTTAGATGGGAAGCAATGGCAGCTTAAATCAAGAGAACAATCATAAACTGAAAATACCTCAAATTATCATTAATTCAATTAGAAATTTGTAACATGGAATAATTCTTAGATCAATTTATAATAATAATCAATTCAAATGTTGGAATAAATAAATAGAAGTAATACTAAAAGAACATTAAACCTGGATCCAGAGTTACTCTCAAAACAAGAAGAGAAGTCCTAAATCCTAAGAGAGAGAGAGAATCTCTCTCTAAACTAAATCTAAATCATGAAAACTAGAAATTGGCGAGCTCGCTTTTGAATGGATGCATTCCTCCACTTTATAACCTCTAATCTATGCTTTCTGTACTTGGATCTGGGCCAAAAAGCACTTCAGAAATTGCTGGGGGCGTATTCTGTAAATTCTGATACGTGGCCTTTGTCACGCGTCCGCATGGGTCACGCGGTCGCGTCATCTGGAGCTTTTCCTTTCCACGCGGTCGCGTCAGTCACGCGTCCGCGTCGTGGGTGTTCTACTCAAGGCACGCGGTCGCGTCAGTCATGCGGCCGCGTCGCTGCTTCTTTGCTTCTGGCACGCGATCGCGTCGTCCATGCGATTGCGTGGATACCAGTTTCCTTAAAGCTCCGTTTTGCCTTCTCTTTCCATTTTCGTATGTTTCCTTTTTTCATCCTTTAAGTCATTCAGCCTTAGGAAACCTCAAGCTACTCAACACACTAATCACGGCATCGAATGAAAATAAAGGTAATTAAAATAATTAAATTTTTTAAAGCTTAGGAAACATGTTTTTTACAATATGACATAATAAGGAAGGAAAAGTAAAACCATGCAATTAATGTGAATAATTAGGTGAAGAGTTGAATAAATCACTCTAATTAAGCACAAAAGAACTCATGAAATATGGGTTTATCAGTCATCCCTTCCCAGATCCTACTCAGAATACCACAGACAAGGTTTAGACTTTTTGGATCCTAAGAATGCTGCTAATTGGTTCTAGCCTCTACCACGAAGGTACTGATCTCACGGACTCGGTCCGTGGATCAGAAACCCAAGAGATACGCACTCAAGCTGTCGCCCAATGACTACGTTGAGCTCAGATAGAACGGGAGTGGTTGTCAGGCACGCGTTCATAGAATTGAGAATAATGATTAGTGTCACGGATCGTCACATTCTCTATATTGAAGTACGAGTGAGTATCTTAGAATAGAATCAAGCGTGATTGAATAGAGAACAGTAGTAATTGCATTAATCCATTGAAACACAGCAGAGCTCCTTACCCCCACCTATGGGGTTTAGAGACTCATGCAGTAGAAGATACAATATGAAGTGTAAAATGTCATGAGTTGCAAAATGAATCTCTAAAAGTAGTTTTTATACTAGACTAGTAACTTAGGTTTACAGAAAATGAGTAACTAAGTGCAGACAGTGCAAAAATCCACTTCTGAGACCCACTTGGTGAGTGTTTGGGCTGAGCTTTCAAGCTTTCACGTGCATATGCCTCAAGTTGGAGTTAAACGCCACCCTGGGTGCCAAAATGGGCGTTTAACACCAAGAAATATGCCAATTCTGGCGTTTTACGCCAGAAAAGGGTCTTTGGCTGGCGTTTAACGCCAGTTTGGGCCATCAAATCTCGGACAAAGTATGGACTATTATATATTGCTGGAAAGTACAAGATGTCTACTTTCCAACGCAATTAAGAGCGTGCTAATTGGGCTTATGTAGCTCCAGAAAATCCAATTCGAGTGTAGGAGGGTCAGAATCCAACAACATCTGCAGTCCTTTCTCAGTCTCTGAATCAGATTTTTGCTCAGGTCCCTCAATTTCAGCCAGAAAATACATGAAATTACAAAAAAAATTAAAAACTCATAGTAAAATCTAGAAATGTGATTTTTGCATAAAAACTAATAAAAATATAATAAAAATTAAATAAAACATACTAAAAACTATGTAAAAACAATGCCAAAAAGGGTATAAATTATCCGCTCATTATCACAAGACCAAACTTAAATTGTTGCTTGTCCCCAAGCAACTAAAAACAAAATAGGATAAAAAGAAGAGAATATACAATAAATTTCAAAAATATCAATGAAGATTAGTTTCAATTAGATGAGCGGAACTAGTAGCTTTTTGCTTCTGAATAGTTTTGGCATCTCCCTTTATCCTTTGAAGTTCAGAATTATTGGCATCCATAGGAACTCAGAATTCAGATAGTGTTATTGATTCTCCTAGTTCAGTATGTTGATTCTTGAACACAGCTACTTTATGAGTCTTGGCCGTAACCCTAAGCATTTTATTTTCCAGTATTACCACCGGATACATAAATGCCACAGACACATAACTAGGTGAACCTTTTCAAATTGTGACTCAGCTTTGCTAGAGTCCCCAGTCAGAGGTGCCCAGAGCTCTTAAGCACACTCTTTTTGCTTTAGACCATGACTTTAACCACTCAGTCTCAAGCTTTTCACTTGACACCTTCACGCCACAAGCACATGGTTAGGGACAGCTTGATTTAGCCGCTTAGGCCAGGATTTTATTCCTTTGGGCCCTCCTATCCATTAATGCTCAAAGCCTTGGATCCTTTTTATCCTTGCCTTTTAGTTTAAAGGGTTATTGGCTTTTTCTGCTTGCTTTTTCTTTTTCTTTATTTTTTGCCATTTTTTTCGCAAGCTTTGTGTTTTTCACTGCTTTTTCTTGCTTCAAGAATCAATTTTATGATTTTTCAGATTATCAATAACATTTCTCTTTTTTCATTATTCTTTCAAGAGCCAACAATATAAAAAATATACACTGTTCAAGCATTCATTCAGAAAACAAAAAGTATTGCCACCACATCAAAATAATTAAGCTAATTTCAAGATAAATTTTGAAACTATGCACTTCTTGTTCTTTTGCAATTAAAAACATTTTTCATTTAAGAAAGGTGAGGGATTCATGGAATCATTCATAGCTTTAAGACATAGACTCTAAACTTTAATGATCATGTAATAAAAATAAGACATAAAATAAACATAAAAACAGACAAATAATAAAAGAAAGGAAATTAAAGACATAAAAATAAATGACTCTAATACTAATGCTTATGTAACTCTTAAAATAGGTTTCTAATAATAAAAGTTATCACAGAGTTAGGACTCAACAACCTTCATTCTGAGAGGTAAGTACTCCTTCAATCTGTGGGACGTCGGGCTCTTCAAGGGACAGCTTCTGGCGCTTTAGCTCCTGTATCTCGCGCCCTTGTTTCTCTTGTTCTATGAGCAGTTTGCAGAGCATGCTGTTTTGATTCTACTGCTCTTCTTTGAGTTGATTCACAGCTTCTTGCAGCATGGTGACAGATGCTTCTAAGCGAGCCCAATAGTCAAATTGAGGAATTTCTGGAAAGAGCTCATGCCCCACCCTCTTGATGAGGTTATCTTGAATTTGAGGTCCATCCATCACTTTTTTGGTGATTGGGCATTCAACTGGGATATATTCATCCACACCTATCTGTACCCCCGTATCTTTACATAACAGACTAATCAAGCTTGGGTAGGCCAGTTTGGCCTCAGTGGATTCCTTGTTTGCAAACATGTAAATTTCAACAGGGATCAGCTGATGAATCTCTACCTCGTTCCCTAACATAATACAGTGAATCATCACTGCCCTCTTGATAGTGACTTCAGATCAGTTGCTGGTTGGGAGTATAGAATGCCCAATGAAATCCAGCCAACCTCTAGCAACTGGTTTGAGATCTCCTCTCTTTAGCTGGTTTGGGACACTTTTTGAATTAGCAATCTACTTAGTTCCAGGAAGGCATATGTCCTCTAGAACTTGATCTAGCCTTTCATCTTTGGCCATTCTCCTGTTAAAGGACTCTAGATCATCTTGTAGTTGAGAAAGTTTGAGAACTTCTCTCACTTTGTCAAAATGGAAGTAAATAATCTTCCCTCTGACCATAGTCTGAAAGAAGAAGAAAGCAGTTCCCTCTTATCTTTTCTTTTCTGTCATCCACAGATTTGCATAAAATTCCTGGACCATGTTTCTTCCAACATGTATCTCAGGATTAGCCAGGACTTCCCAGCCCCTGTTTTGAATCTGCTCTTGGATCTCTGGTATGCGAAATTATTACTCAGGTTGTGAATTGTTGTTCGAAATAGATTCCCTGGCAATGGCACCAAAAACGGATGCACAGAACCATGGTCTAAACATATCTTCACAACTTCGCATAACTAACCAGCAAGTGCACTGCGAGTTTTGAGTTCGTCACAGTCATTCAATCCCAGAGTCCTACTCGGAATACCACAGACAAGGTTTAGACTTTCCGGACTCTCATGAATGCCGCCATCAATCTAGCTTATACCACGAAGATTATGATTAAGAGATCTAAGAGATACTCATTCAATCTAATGTAGAACGGAAGTGGTTGTCAGGAACGCGTTCATAGGGAATGATGATGATTGTCACGTTCATCACATTCAGGTTGAAGTGCGAATGAATATCTTAGAAGCGAAACAAGATGACTTGAATAGAAAACAGTAGTACTTTGCATTAATCTTTTAGGAACAGCAGAGCTCCACACCTTAATCTATGGAGTGTAGAAACTCTACCGTTAAAAATACATAAGTGAATAGAGGGTAAGCATGGCCGAATGGCCAGCCTACCATGGAGGTCTAGAGATCTAAAAATGATCAAAAGATGTCTAATACAATAGTAAAAAGTCCTATTTATAATAAACTAGCTACTAGGGTTTACAGAAGTAAGTAATTGATGCATAAATCCACTTCCGGGGCCCACTTGGTGTGTGCTCGGGCTGAGCTTGAAGTCTACAAGTGGAGAGGTCATTCTTGGAGTTGAACGCCAGCTTTTGTGCCAATTTGGGCGTTGAACTCCACTTTGCAGCTTGTTTCTGGCGCTGGACGCCAGAATTGCGCAGAGAGCTGGCGTTGAACGCCAGTTTGCATCATCTAAACTTGGGCAAAGTATGGACTATTATATATTTCTGGAAAGCCCTGGATGTCTACTTTCCAACGCAATTAGAAGCGTGCCATTTTGAGTTCTGTAGCTCCAGAAAATCCATTTTGAGTGCAGGGAGGTCAGAATCCAACAGCATCAGCAGTCCTTCTTCAACCTCTGAATCTGATTTTGGCTCAAGTCCCTCAATTTCAGCCAGAAAATACCTAAAATCACAGAAAAACACATAAACTCATAGTAAAGTCCCAAAATGTGAATTTAACATAAAAACTAATGAAAACATCCCTACTGATGCTCAAAGCCTTGGGATCCTTTTTATTTACCCTTGCCTTTTGATTTTAAGGGTTATTGGCTTTTTGCTCTTACCTCTTGGTTTTAAGAGCTTTTGGCTTTTTCTGCTTGCTTTTTCTTCCTATTTTTTTTTTCGCCTATTTTTTTCTGCAAGATTTGTTCTTTGCTGCTTTTTCTTGCTTTAAAAATCATTTTTATGATTTTTCAGATTATCAAATAACATGTCTCCTTGTCATCATTCTTTCAAGAGCCAACATATTTAACATTCATGAACAACAACTTCAAAAGACTTATGCATTGTTCAAGCATTCATTCAGAAAATAAGAAGCATTGTCACCACATCAATATAATTAAACTAAGTTCAAGGATAAATTTGAAACTCATGTACTTCTTGTTCTTTTGAATTAAAACATTTTTCATTTAAAAGAGGTGATGGATTCATAGGACATTCATATCTTTAAGACAAAGTTACTAACTACTAATGATCATGTAGTGAAGACACAAACATAGATAAGCACTTAACATAGAAAACGAAAAACAGAGGAAATAAGAACAAGGAATGAATCCACCTTAGTGATGGTGGCGTTTCCTTCTTGAGGAACCAATGATGTCCTTGAGCTCTTCTATGTCTCTTCCTTGTCTTTGTTGCTCCTCCTTCATTGTTTTTTGATCTTCTCTAATTTCATGAAGGATGATGGAGTGCTCTTGATGTTCCACCCTTAATTGTCCCATGTTGGAACTTAATTCTCCTAGGGAAGTATTGATTTGCTCCCAATAGTTTTGTGGAGGAAAATGCATTTGAGGCATTTCCGGAATCTCATGGTGATGAGCTTCCTGCGCCTCTTGAGCTCCATGAATGGGCTCTCTTGCTTGCTCCATCTTTTTCTTAGTGATGGGCTTCTCTTCCTCAATGTGAATGTCTCCTTCTATGGAAGCTCCAGCTGAGTAACATAGATGGCAGATAAGATGAGGAAAAGCTAGCCTTGCCCCAGGAGAGGGCTTTTCGGCTATTTTGTAGAGTTCAAGGGAGATGACTTCATGAACCTCTACTTCTTCTCCAATCATGATGCTATGGATCATAATGGCCCGATCCACAGTAATTTCAGATCGGTTGCTAGTGGGGATGATGGAGCGTTGGATGAACTCCAACCATCCTCTAGCCACAGGCTTGAGGTCCAATCTTCTTAGTTGAACCGGCTTGCCTTTGGAGTCAATCTTCCATTGAGCTCCTTCCACACATATGTCCATGAGGACTTGGTCCAACCTTTGATTAAAGTTGACCCTTCTAGTGTAGGGGCGTTCATCTCCTTGCATCATAGGCAAGTTAAACGCCAACCTCACATTTTTCGGACTAAAATCCAAGTATTTCCCCCGAACCATTGTAACATAGTTCTTTGGATTCGGGTTCTTACTTTGATCATGGTTCTTGGTGATCCATGCATTGGCATAGAACTCTTGTACCATTAGGATGCCGACTTGTTGGATGGGATTTGTTAGAACTTCCCAACCTCTTCTTTGGATTTCATGTCGGATCTCCGGATACTCATTTCTCTTAAGTTTGAAAGGGACCTCAGGGATCACCTTCTTCTTGGCCATAACATCATAGAAGTGGTCTTGATGAGCTTTGAAGATGAGTCTTTCCATCTTCCATGACTCGGAGGTGGAAGTTTTTGTCTTCCCTTTCCCTTTTCTAGAGGATTCTCCGGTCTTGGGTGCCATCAATGGTAATGGAAAAATAAAAAGCTTATGCTTTTACCACACCAAACTTAGAATGTTGCTCGCCCTCGAGCAAGAGAAGAAAGAAATGATAAAGAAGAAGAAGAAAATATGGAGAAGAGGGGGGAGGTGTGTTTCGGCCAAGAAGAGAAGAGAGGGTTGTGTTGTGTGAAAATGAAGACGAATGGAAGGCTTTTTATAGGGAAGGGGGGTTAAGTTCGGCCATTTAGGGTGCGTTTGGGTGGGAAATTGATTTTGAATTTTGAAGGTAGGTGGAGTTTATGAGGTAGGTTTATGGGGAAGAGTGGATGGATGTGAGTGGTGAAGGGTTAATAGGGAATAGAGATGGAGGTGATAGGTGAAGGGTTTTGGGGAAGAGTGTTTATTGGGAATGGAGGATGATTGAGAAGGGAGAAGAGAGTGAGTGGAGGTAGTGGGGATCCTGTGGGGTCCACAGATCCTGAGATGATCCTGTGGGGTCCACAGATCCTGAGGTGTTCAAGGATTTACAACCTTGCACCAAATTAGGCATGTAAAATGCCCTTGCACACAACTCTGGGCGTTCAGCGCCAGGTTGGTGCCCATTTTGGGCGTTCAACGCCCATTTGTTGCCCATTTCTGGCGTTGAACGCCAGAACCATGCTTGTTCTGGGCGTTCAGCGCCAGCTCCTCTCCAGGGTGCAATTCTGGCGTTCAGCGCCCAGATGATGCCCATTTTGGGCGTTCAACGCCCAGACACTGCCCATTTTGGGCGTTCAGCACCAGAACCATGCTCTGTTCTGGCGTTGAACGCCAGGCAGGTGCTTCCTCCAGGGTGTGATTTTTCTTCTGCTGTTTTTGATTCCGTTTTCAATTTTTATATTTATTTTGTGACTCCACTCTTCCTAGGATGATGGATTCATCCTCTTCCTTTCCAGTCTCTAGGACTATGAAATCAGCAGGGATGTAAAGGCCTTCAACCTTCACTAACACGTCCTCTACTTGTCCATAAGCCTATTTTCTTGAATTGTCTGCCATCTCTAATGAGATTTTAGCAGCTTGCACCCCATAGATTCCCAGTTTCTCTATTACAGAGAGGGGCATGATGTTTATTCCTGAACCAAGGTCACACAGAGCCTTAAAGATCATGGTGCCTATGGTACAAGGTATAATGAACTTTCCAGGATCCTGTCTCTTCTGAGGCAATGTCAGTTGATCCAGATCACTTAGTTCATTTGTGAACAAGGGAGGTTCATCTTCCCAAGTTTCAATACCAAATAATTTGGCATTTAGCTTCATGATTACACCAAGGAACTTGGCAGCTTGCTCTTCAGTAACATCCTCATTCTCTTCATAAGAGGAATACTCATCAGAGCTCATGAATGGCATAAGGAGGTTCAATGGAATCTCTATGGTCTTTAGATGAGTCTCAGAGTCCTTTGATTCCCCAGAGGGAAGCTCCTTATTGATCACTGGACGTCC
>NC_029785.2:73337149-73339765 GCF_000816755.2 Arachis ipaensis | reverse complement strand
TTTCTGTCTGAAGGTTTGAACATCGGCTCTAAGCTTGCTCAGCTTTTGAGGAGGAAAGAACTTGGCTAAGAAAGCCGTGACCAGCTTATCCCAAGAGTTCAGGCTGTCTTTGGGTTGAGAGTCCAACCACACTCTAGCTCTGTCTCTTACAGCAAAAGGGAAAAGCATGAGCCTGTAGACTTCAGGATCTACTCCATTAGTCTTAACAGTATCACATATCTGCAAGAATTCAGTTAAGAACTGAAAAGGATCTTCAGATGGAAGTCCATGAAACTTGCAGTTCTGCTGCATCAGAGAAACTAGCTGAGGTTTCAGCTCAAAATTGTTTGCTCCAATGGTAGGGATGGAGATGCTTCTTCCATGTAAATTGGAATTAGGTGCAGTAAAGTCACCAAGCATTCTCCTTGTATTATTGTTGTTGGGATCGGCTGCCATCTCCTTTACTTGTTCGAAATTTTCAATAAGGTTGTCTCTGGATTGTTGTGATTTAGCTTCTCTTAGTTTCCTCTTCAGAGTTCTTTCAGGTTCTAGATCAGCTTCAACAAGAATGCCTTTTTCCTTGTTCCTGCTCATAAGAAAGAGGAGAGAACAAGAAAAGAAGACGAATCCTCTATGTCACAGTAAAGAGGTTCCTTATTGTTAGTAGAAGAAGAGAAGAAGAAAAAATTCGAACACAGATAGAAGGGGGTTCAAATTTGGTGAGTGATGTGAGGAAGAGATGTTAGTAGATGAATAAATAAATAGAATAAGATGAGAGATGGAGAGGATTTTCGAAAATAATTTTTGAAAAAGAGTTAGTGATTTTCGAAAATAGTTTTTGAAAAAGGTTAGTAGTTTTTCGAAAATTCAAATAAAAAATAAAATAATTAGTTAATTAAAAAGAAATTTTGAAAAAGAGGGAAGATATTTTCGAAAATTAGAGAGAGAAAGTTAGTTAGGTGGTTTTGAAAAAGGTAAGAAACAAACAAAAAGTTAGTTAGTTAGTTGAAACAAATTTTGAAAAGATAAGAAGTTAGGAAGTTAGAAAAAATTTTTTTTTTTGAAAACGATAAGATAAGAAGATATTTTTGAAAAGATATGATTGAAATTAGTTTTGAAAAAGATTTGATTTTTAAAATCACAATTAATGACTTGATTCACAAGAAATCACAAGATATGATTCTAGAACTTAAAGTTTGAATCTTTCTTAACAAGCAAGTAGCAAACTTGAAATTTTTGAATCAAAACATTAATTGATGATGTTATTTTCGAAAATAACTAAAAAAATTGAAAAAAGATTTAATTTTTGAAAAAGATTTTGAAAAAGATAAGATTTTTTTAAATTGAAAATTTGATTTGACTCATAAAAACAACTAGATTTTAAAATTTTTTGAAAAAGTCAAATCTAATTTTCGAAATTTTAAGAGAGAAAAAGGGAAAGATTTTTTTTTTATTTTTGAATTTTTATGATGAGAGAGAAAAACAAGAAAAAAATGATGCAATGCATGAAAGTTATGGATCAAAACAATGAATGCATGCAAGAATGCTATGAATGTCAAGATGAACACCAAGAACACTATGAAGATCATGATGAACATCAAGAACACATTTTTGAAAAATTTTTAATGCAAAGAAAACATGCAAGACACCAAACTTAGAATTCTTTAATGCCTAGACATAAAGAATTCAGAAATGCATATGAAAAACAAGAAAAGACACAAAACATGCAAATGCAAAGATCAAACAAGAAGGCTTACCAAGAATTCTTTAATGCCTAGACATAAAGAATTCAGAAATGCATATGAAGAACACTATGAATGCATGAATTTTCGAAATATGCTAGATGAATATGCAATTGACACCAAACTTAAAATCTGACTCAAGACTCAAACAAGAAACACAAAG
Source organism: Arachis ipaensis (assembly GCF_000816755.2). NCBI lineage: Eukaryota > Viridiplantae > Streptophyta > Magnoliopsida > Fabales > Fabaceae > Arachis > Arachis ipaensis. The sequence goes on along the minus strand of NC_029785.2, from coordinate 73,337,881 downwards.
TATTTTTGAATTTTATGATTTTGTGATTTTTTTTTTGTATTTTCTTTTAATTTTTTTTCGAAAATCATTTTGAAAAAGAAAAATAAGGATTCCAAAATTTTTAATATGAATTCCAGGAATCTTATGCTCTTTAGTCTAAAGCTCCAATCAAAGGGTCAGGCATGGCTGAATAGCCAGCCAAGTTTTAGTATGTAACTCAAACATGACACGCCTAACATTCCCTACAGTCAGCCAGGCTTCAACATGCTTCATGAAACACTAGAATTCATTCTTAAAAATTCTGAAGAAAAATATATTTTTGAAAACATTTTTATTTTGAAATTTTTTTTTTTAAGATTTTTTTCGAAAACAAAGGAGAAATTTTTGAAAAATTTTTTGAAAAATTTTTTGAAAAATTTTTTGAAAACAAAACAAAAAGAAAATTACCTAATCTGAGCAACAAGATGAACCGTCAGTTGTCCAAACTCAAACAATCCCCGGCAACGGCGCCAAAAACTTGGTATGCGAAATTGTTACTCAGGTTGTGAATTGTTGTTCAAAATAGATTCCCTAGCAATGGCACCAAAAACGGATGCACAGAACCATGGTCTAAACATATCTTCACAACTTCGCATAACTAACCAGCAAGTGCACTGGGTCGTCCAAGTAATAACTTACGTGAGTAAGGGTCGAATCCTACGGAGATTGTTGGTATGAAGCAAGCTATGGTCACCTTGTAAATCTCAGTCAGGC
>NC_029785.2:73319503-73337006 GCF_000816755.2 Arachis ipaensis | reverse complement strand
TACTAGGGTTTACAGAAGTAAGTAATTGATGCATAAATCCACTTCCGGGGCCCACTTGGTGTGTGCTCGGGCTGAGCTTGAAGTCTATAAGTGGAGAGGTCATTCTTGGAGTTGAACGCCAGCTTTTGTGCCAGTTTGGGCGTTGAACTCCACTTTGCAGCTTGTTTCTGGCGCTGGACGCCAAAATTACGCAGAGAGCTGGCGTTGAACGCCAGTTTGCATCATCTAAACTTGGGCAAAGTATGGACTATTATATATTGCTGGAAAGCTCTGGATGTCTACGTTCCAACGCAATTGGAAGCGCGCCATTTTGAGTTCTGTAGCTCCAGAAAATCCATTTTCAGTGCAGGGAGGTCAGAATCCAACAGCATCAGCAATTTTCTGGAAATCTGATTTTGGCTCAAGTCCCTCAATTTCAGCCAGAAAATACCTGAAATCACAGAAAAACATACAAACTCATAGTAAAGTCCATAAATGTAAATTTAACATAAAAACTAATGAAAACATCCCTAAAAGTAACTAGATCCTACTAAAAACATATTAAAAACAATGCCAAAAAGCGTATAAATTATCCGCTCATCAATCTCCGGGTATTCATCTTCTTTCAGATTGAACCTGACTTTCGGGATCACTGATCTTCTGCACACAAATTTGAAATAATGGTCTGCATGTTCTTTTGTGCAGAAATTCTCATGCATCCAATGTGGTTTTGGATTGCTTTCTTTTTTGTCTCTTGAAGTGGTTTGTCTTCCTTTGGGTGCCATGAGATTAGTTTGTTTTAGCTCAGAGATCACATAAATCACACCAAACTTAGAGATTTTCTTGCCCTCAAGCAAAATAAAAAGAAAGAAGATGAATAGATGGAGAGAAGGATTCGAATGATGGATGAAGAGGGGCTGGCCAAATGTGTATTTAAAAGGAAGGGAAGGAATGGGTTTCGAATTATTTTTGAAAAAGATAAGATAGAAAGATATGATTGATAAAAGATACAATTTGTAAAATATGAGAGATTTAAAAAAGATATGAGGAAGTTAAATCTGAATTTTTGTGAATGCACCTAAGAAATAAAAGATAAGATGGATGAATTAAAAAGATTTGGAAAGAAATTGGAAAGGTAAATGAGTTTAATTTTTCTTTTAAGAACATTTAAAAAAAAATTGAAAAGAGTTTATAAGATTATTAATTTTTGAAATTGGAAATTGAAAGATGAATATTTGTAATATTTTTATGCAGAAAATTATGAATTAAAACATGAAAATTTAAAAAAATTTGAATTGGAAACGAAATTACCTCTCCCTTGCTGTTCTGGCGTTAAACGTCCAGAATGATAGCCATTATGGCGTTTAACGCCCATCTGGTGGCCATTTTGGGCGTTTAACGCCCAGCTAGGTACCCTGGCTAGCGTTAAACGCCAGAAATCCTTCTTTACTGGGCGTTTTTCTAAACGCCCAGAATGCTGCCATTTCTGGCGTTAAATGCCCAGAATGCTGCCCATTCTGGCGTTTAACGCCAAGAATGATACTTTACTGGCGTTAAACGCCCAGAATGGTAGCCATTCTGGCGTTTAACGCCCAAATTGCCTCTTTACTAGCGTTTTAATGCCAGTGAGCTCTTTTTCTCTGTGATTCTTCTGCTTTATGTTCTGAACCTCCATTTTCCTGATTTATTCACTGAAATGTATTAACTAATCATGAGCAAAAAAATTAAATAGACTTATATAATTGTTATAAACATTTAATTTTTTATAATGGCTGGGTTGCCTCCCAGCAAGCGCTTCTTTACTGTCTTTAGCTGGACTTTTGCTGAGCTTTTAATTTAGTCTCAGTTTTGAGCAATTTTGCTCAACATTGCCTTCAAGATAATGTTTGACTCTCTGTCTATTGACAATAAACTTTTTATCAGAGTCCATATCCTAAAGCTCTACATATCCATATGGTGACACGCTTGTAATCACATATGGTCCTTTCCACCGGGATTTTAATTTCCCTGGGAACAATCTGAGTCTAGAGTTAAACAGCAGAACCTTCTGTCCTGTCTCAAAGACTCTAGATGACAACTTTCTGTCATGCCACCTTTTTCCTTTCTCCTTGTAAATTTTAGCATTTTCAAAAGCATTGAGTCTGAACTCTTCCAGCTCATTCAAATAGAGTAATCTTTTTTCTCCAGCTAACTTTGCATCAAGGTTTAGGAACCTGGTTGCCCAGTAGGCCTTGTGTTCCAGTTCCATTAGCAGATGACAGGCTTTTCCATACACAAGCTGGTATGGAGAGGTCCCTATAGGAGTTTTGAATGCTGTTCTGTATGCCCACAGGGCATCATCCAGACTTCTTGCCGAATCCCTTCTACAGGTACTTATGGTCCGTTCCAGGATTCGTTTTAGTTCTCTATTTGAGACTTTAGCCTGCCCATTTGTCTGTGGATGATATGGAGTTGCCACTTTATGGTTAATTCTATATCGGACCAGAGTAGAGTCAAGCTATTTATTGCAGAAATGAGTGCCTCCATCACTGATCAGTATCCTAGGAACACCGAACCTACTGAAGATATGCTTCTGGAGGAATTTCATCACTGTCTTAGTATCATTAGTGGGTGTTGCAATTAACTCTACCCATTTAGCTACATAGTCTGCTGCCACCAGAATATAAGTGTTTGAATATGATAGTGGGAAAGGCCCCATGAAGTCAATACCCCATACATCAAACAACTCAATCTCTAGGATCCCTTGCTGAGGCATGGCATAGCTGTGAGGTAGATTACCAGCTCTCTGGCAATTGTCATAGTTACGTACAAACTATCAGGAGTCTCTATAGAGAGTAGGCCAGTAGAAACCACATTGGAGAACCTTTGTGGCTATTCGCTCACCTCCAAAGTGTCCTCCATATTGTGGTCCATGGCAATGCCATAGGATCTTCTGTGCCTCTTCTCTAGGCACTTGGTGCACGAAATTGTGATCATCAATGGCGCCAATAACTTGGTACACACAATTGTAATCTCAACTCTTTTTCACAATTCCGCACAACTAACCAGCAAGTGCACTGGGTCATCCAAGTAATAAACCTTACGTGAGTAAGGGTCGATCCCACGGAGATTGTCGGCTTGAAGCAAGCTATGGTCATCTTCTAAATCTCATTCATGCGGATTCAAATGGTATTGGAAAATTGATAATTAAAACATGAATAAAATATAAAATAAGATAGAGATACTTATGAAATTCATTGGTGAGAATTTCAGATAAGCGTATGAAAATGCTTTGTTCCTCTTGAACTTCTTCTTTCCTATTGTCTTCATCCAATCATTCATACTCCTTTCCATGGCAAGCTGTATGTTGGGTTTCACCGTTGTCAATGGCTACCTCCTGTCCTCTCAGTGAAAATGGTCCAAATGCGCTGTCACCACACGGCTAATCATCTGTCGGTTCTCGATCATGTTGGAATAGGATCCATTGATCCTTTTACGTCTGTCACTACGCCCAACACTCGCGAGTTTGAAGCTCGTCACAGTCATCCCTTCCCAGATCCTACTCGGAATACCACAGACAAGGTTTAGACTTTTGGGATCTCAAGAATGGCCGCCAATAATTCTAGCCTATACCACAAAGTTTTTAATCTTAGATTAGAAATCCAAGAGATACATATTCAAGCTTGTTTGCATGTTAAACTGAAGTGGTTGTCAGGCACGCGTTCATAGGTGAGAATGGTGATGAGTGTTACATAATCATCGCATTCATCATGTTCTTGTGTGCGAATGAATATCTTAGAGAAGAAATAGGCTTGAGTTGAATAGAAAAACAATAGTACTTTGCATTTATTCATGAAGAACAGCAGAGCTCCACACCTTAATCTATGGTGTGTAGAAACTCCACCGTTGAAAATACATAAGAACAAAAGGTTTAGGCATGGCCAAATGGCCAGCCCCAAAAACGTGATCATGAGATGAAAAGATGAACTAAAGATTCCAAGATTCCAAGATGAAAATACAATAGCAAAAGGTCCTATTTATAGAGAACTAGTAGCCTAGGGTTTACAGAAATAAGTAAATGATGTAGAAATCTGCTTCCGGGCCCACTTGGTGTGTGCTTGGGCTGAGCATTGAAGCTTTCACATGTAGAGACTTTTCTTGGAGTTAAACGCCAGCTTGGGTGCCATTTTGGGCGTTTAACTCCAGCTTTTATGCCAGTTCTAGCGTTTTGACGCCAGAATTTTTATGCTGACTTGGAACGCCAGTTTGGGCCATCAAATATCGGACAAAGTATGGACTATTATATATTGCTGGAAAGCCCATGATGTCTACTTTCTAACGCAATTAAGAGCGTGCCAATTGGGCTTCTGTAGCTCCAAAAAATACACTTCGAGTACAGGGAGGTCAGAATCCAACAGCATCTGCAGTCCTTTTTCAGCCTTTGAATCAGATTTTTTCTCAGGTCCCTCAATTTCAGCCAGAAAATATCTGAAATTATAGAAAAATACACAAACTCATAGTAAATTCCAGAAATGTGGTTTTTATTTAAAAACTAATAAAAATATAATAAAAATTAACTAAAACATACTAAAAACTACCTAAAAATAATGCCAAAAAGCGTATAAATTATCCGCTCATCACAACACCAAACTTAAATTGTTGCTTTTCCCCAAGAAACTGAAAATCAAATAGGATAAAAAGAAGAGAATATACTATAAATTCCAAATTATCAATGAAACTTAGCTCTAATTAGATGAGCAAGACTAGTAGCTTTTTGCCTCTGAACAGTTTTGGCATCTCATTTTATCTTTTGAAGTTTAGAATGATTGGCATCTATAGGAACTCAGAATTTAGATAGTGTTATTGATTCTCCTACTTCAGTATTGTTGAGTCTTGAACACAATTACTTTATGAGTCTTGGCCGTGACCCTAAGCATTTTGTTTTCCAGTATTACCACCGGATACATAAATGCCACAGACACATAACTGGGTGAACCTTTTCAGATTGTGACTCAGCTTTTCTAGAGTCCCCAATTAGAGGTGTCCAGAGCTCTTTAGCACACTCTTTTTGCTTTGGATCACGACTTTAACCGCTCAGTCTCAAGCTTTTGGCTTGACACCTTCACGCTACAAGCACATGATTTAGGGACAGCTTGGTTTAGCCACTTAGGCCAGGATTTTATTCCTGTGGGCCCTCCTATCCATTAATGATCAAAGCCTTGGATCCTTTTTATTTTACCCTTGCCTTTTGGTTTAAAGGGCTATTGGCTTTTTCTGCTTGCTTTTTCTTTTTCTTTCTTTTTCTTTTATTTTTTCGCCATTTTTTTTCGCAAGCTTCTTCTTTTTCACTGCTTTTTCTTGCTTCAAGAATCAATTTTATGATTTTTCAGATTATCAATAACATTTCTCCTTTTTCATTATTCTTTCAAGAGCCAACAATTTTAACATTTATAAGCAACAAATTCAAAAATATGCACTATTAAAGTATTCATTCAGAAAACAAAAAGTATTGTCACCACATCAAAATAATAAAACTAATTTCAAGGATGAATTCGAAATCATGTACTTCTTGTTCTTTTGTAATTAAAACATTTTTCATTTAAGAAAGGTGATGGATTTATAGGACATTCATAGCTTTAAGGCATAGACACTTAAACACTAATGATCATGTAATAAAGACACAAACATGAATGAAACACAGAGCATAATTTTCGAAAAACAGAAAAATAAGAACAAGGAAATTAAAGAACAGGTCCACCTTAGTGATGGCGGCTTGTTCTTCCTCTTGAAGATATTATGGAGTGCTTGAGCTCCTCAATGTCTCTTCCTTGCCTTTGTTGCTCCTCCCTCATGACTCTTTGGTCTTCTCTAATTTCATGGAGGAGGATGGAATGCTCTTGGTGCTCCACCCTTAGTTATCCCATATTAGAACTTAATTCTCCTAGGGAGGTGTTGATTTGCTCCCAATAGTTTTGTGGAGAAAAGTGCATCCCTTGAGGCATCTCAGGGATTTTATGATGAGGAATTTCCTCATGCTCTTGGTGAGGTTCATGAGTGGGCTCTCTTGTTTGCTCCATCCTTTTCTTAGTGATGGGCTTGTCCTTATCAATGAGGATGTCTTCCTCTATGTCAATTCCAGCTGAATTGCAGAGGTGACAAATGAGATGAGGGAAGGCTAACCTTGCCAAAGTAGAGGACTTGTCCGCCACCTTGTAGAGTTCTAGGGATATAACCTCATGAACTTCTACTTCCTCTCTAATCATGATGCTATAGATCATGATAGCCCGGTCTATAGTAACTTCAGACCGGTTGCTAGTAGGAATGATTGAGCGTTGGATGAACTCCAACCATCCCCTAGCCATGGGCTTGAGGTTAGGCCTTCTTAGTTGAACCGGCTTCCCTCTTGAATCTCTCTTCCATTGAGTGCCCTCTTCACAAATGTCTATGAGGACTTGGTCCAACCTTTGATCAAAGTTGACCCTTCTAGTGTAGGGGCGTGCATCTCCTTGCATCATGAGCAAGTTGAATGCCAACCTTACATTTTTCGGACTAAAATCTAAGCATTTCCCCTGGACTATTGTAAGCCAATTCTTTGGGTCTGGGTTCACACTTTGATCATGGTTCTTGGTGATCCATGCATTGGCATAGAACTCTTGAACCATTAAGATCCCGACTTATTGAATGGGGTTGGTGAGAATTTCCCAACCTTTTTTCTGAATCTCAAGTCGGATCTCCGGATATTCACCCTTTTTAATTTTGAAAGGGACCTCAAGGATCACCTTCTTCTTGGCCACAACTTGATAGAAGTGGTCTTGATGGACCTTTGAGATGAATCTCTCCATCTCTCATGACTCGGAGGTGGAAGTTTTTGCCTTCCCTTTCCTCTTTCTTGAGGTTTCTCCGACCTTTGGTGTCATAAATGGTTATGAAAAAACAAAAAGCAACGCTTTTACCACACCAAACTTAGAAGGTTTGCTCGTCCTCGAGCAAAAGAAGAAAGAAAAGAGTAGAAGAAGAAAATGGAGGAGATGGAGGGGGTTTTGTGGTTCGACCAAGGGGGAGAAGCAGTGTGTATGATGTGTGAAAATGAAGGAGTGAAGATGGGTTTATATAGGAGTGGAAAGAGGGGTAGGGTTCGGTCATGTATGGGTGGGTTTGGGAGGGAAAGTGGTTTGAATTTGAATGGTGAGGTAGGTGGGGTTTTATGATGGATGGATGTGGATTGGTGAAGAGATTATGGAGAAGAGGGTAGGATTTGATAGGTGAGGGATTTTTGGGGAAGAGGTATTGAGGTGATTGGTGAAGGGTATTTGGGGAAGGGTGTGAAGAAGAGAGAGAGAGATGAGGTAGGTAGGGATCCTGTGGGGTCCACAGATCCTGAGGTGTCAAGGATTTCTCATCCCTGCCCCATATTGGCATGTAAACGCCCCCTTGATTGCCAATCCTGGCGTTAAATGCCAGGTTCCTGCCCATTTCTGGTGTTTAACGCTAGCTTTTCTCCCCTTTCTGGCGTTTAAACGCCAGCTCTGTGCCCATTTCTGGCATTAAACGCCTAGAATGGTGCCAGACTGGGCGTTTAACGCCCATTCTGCTACCATTGCTGGCGTTTAAACGCCAGTAAGCTTCTTCTCCAGGGTGTGCTGTTTTTAATACTGTTTTTCATTTTGTTTTTGCTTTTTCAGTTGTTTTTGTGACTTCACATGATCATCAACCTATAGAAAACATAAAATAACAATGGAAAATAAATAGATATGATTAAATAAAATTGGGTTGCCTCCCAACAAGTGCTTCTTTAATGTCAATAGCTTGACAATGGGCTCTCATGGAGCCTCACAGATACTCAAAGCATGATGATGGCCTCCCAACACCAAACTTAGAGTTTGAATCTGGGGGCTCTATTTGACTCTGCATTGAGAGAAGCTTTTCATGCTTTCTCTCCATGGTTACAGAGGGAGATCCTTGAGCTTTAAACACAAGGGAGTCCTCATTCACTTGAAGGACCATTTCTCCTCTGTCAATATCAATCACAGCTTTTGCTGTGGCTAGGAAAGGTCTGCCAAGGATGATGGATTTATCCATACACTTTTCAGTGTCTAGGATTATGAAATCGGCAGGGATGTAGTGGCCTTTAACCTTTACCAAGACATCCTCTACAAGTCCATAAGCCTGTTTCCTTGAATTGTCTGCCATCTCTAGTGAGATTCTTGCAGCTTGTACCTCACGGATCCTTAGCTTCTTCATTACAGAGAGTGGCATGAGGTTTATACTTGACCCCAGGTCACACAGAGCCTTCTTAAAGGTCATGGTGCCTATGGTACAAGGTATTGAGAACTTTCTAGGATCCTGTTTCTTCTGAGGTAATCTCTGCCTAGTCAAGGCATCCAATTCTTTGGTGAGCAAGGGGGGTTCATCCTCCCAAGTCTCATTACCAAATAACTTGGCATTTAGCTTCATGATTGCTCCAAGGTACTTAGCAATTTGCTCTTCAGTAACATCTTCATCCTCTTCAGAGGAAGAATACTCATCAGAGCTCATGAATGGCAGAAGTAAATTCAATGGAATCTCTATGGTCTCAGTGTGAGCCTTAGATTTCCATGGTTCCTCATTAGGGAACTCCTTGGAGGCCAGTGGACGTCCATTGAGGTCTTCCTCAGTGGAAATCACTGCCTTTCCCTCCTTTATGCATTTGTCTATGTGGAACGTGTTTATGGCCTTGCATTCTCTCTTTGGGTTCTCTTCTGTATTGCTTGGGAGAGTACTAGGAGGGAGTTTAGTAATCCTCTTATCAGCTGACCCACTTGTGTCTCTAAATTTCTAATGGAGGACCTTGTTTCATTCATGAAACTTTGAGTGATTTTAGTTAGATCAGAGATTATGGTTGCTAAGTTAGATTGGCTTTGCTTAGAATTCTCTATCTGTTGCTGAGAAGATGATGGAAAAGGCTCGCTATTGCTAAACCTATTTCTTCCACCATTACTGTTGTTGAGGTCTTGTTGGGGCCTCTGTTGGTCCTTCCATGAAAGATTTAGATGATTTCTCCATAAAGGATTATAGGTGTTTCCATAGGATTCTCCCATGTAATTCACTTCTTCCATTGTTGGGTTCTCAGGATCATAAGCTTCTTCTTCGGATGAAGCTTCTTTGGTACTGCCTATTGTTGCTTGCATGCCAAACAGACTCTGAAAGATCATATTGACTTGCTGAGTCAATATTTTGTTCTGAGCCAATATGACATTCAGAGTATCAATTTCAAGAACTCCTTTCTTCTGATTTGTCCCATTATTCATAGGGTTCCTTTCAGAAGTGTACATGAATTGGTTATTTACAACCATCTCAATGATTTCCTGAGCTTCTGCAGGCATCTTCTTTAGATGAAGAGATCCTCCAGCAGAGCTGTCCAATGACATCTTGGACAGTTCAGACAGACCATCATAGAAGATACCTATGATGCTCTATTCAGAAAGCATGTCAGAAGGACATCTTCTGATCAATTGCTTGTATCTTTCCCAAGCTTCATAGAGGGATTCACCTTCCTTCTGTCTGAAGATTTGGACCTCCAATCTTAGCTTACTCAATTTTTGAGGTGGAAAGAATTTGGCCAGAAAAGCACTGACCAGCTTTTCCCAAGAGTTCAGGCTTTTCTTAGGTTGTGAATCCAACCATATCCTAGCTCTGTCTCTTACAGCAAAAGGGAAGAGCATAAGTCTGTAGACCTCAGGGTCAACCTCATTGGTCTTGACAGTGTCACAGATTTGCAAGAATTCAGCTAAGAACTGATGAGGATCTTCCAATGGAAGTCCACAAAACATGCAATTCTGTTGCATTAGAGAAACTAATTGAGGCTTTAGCTCAAAGTTGTTTGCTCCAATGGTAGGGATAGAGATGCTTCTCCCATAGAAGTCAAGAGTAGGTGCAGTAAAGTCACCAAGCACCTTCCTTGCATTGTTGGCATTGTTGTTGTTTTCGACTGCCATGGCTTCTTCTTATATGAAAATTTCTGTTAGGTCCTCTCCAGAGAGTTGTGCTTTAGCTTCTCTTAGCTTTCTCTTCAAGGTCCTTTCAGGTTCAGGATCAGCTTCAACAAGAATGCCTTTGTCCTTGCTCCTGCTCATATAAAAGAGAGAAGAAGAAGGTATGAAATCCTCTATGTCACAGTATAGAGATTCCTTGAGATGTCAGAGGAAAAGAAGAATAGAAGGAGGAGGTAGAAAGGAGAGAATTCGAACTTAAAGAGAGAGGGAGTCCGAATTGCACATTGAGGAAGAGTGCTAGTCCCTTAAATAGAAGATGGTGAGAAGGGGGAAAAGAATTTTCGAAATTAAATTTTGAAAGATTTTGAAATAATTAAAAGAAATTTTGAAAAAAATTGATTGATGATTTTCGAAAATTAAAATTGAGAAAGTAGTTAAGTGATTTTGAAAAAGATTTTGAAATCAGAAATAAAAAAAAAAGATATGATTAAAAATTATTTTGAAAAAGATGTGATTGAGAAGATATGATTGAGAAGATATGATTGAAAATCAATTTAAAAGAAATTTTTAAAATTAAAGTTGATTACTTGACTAACAAGAAATTAAAAGACATGATTCTAGAATTTAAAATTTGATCCTTTCTTAATAGGCAAGTAACAACTTGAAATTTTTGAATTAAATCATTAATTGTAGCAAGGATTTTCAAAAATACTAAAAAAATGGAAAGGATTTGATTTTGAAAAGATATGATTGAAAAGATATGATCTGAAAAAGATTTGATTTTGAAAAATTAGGAAAATTTGAAAAAGAATTGAATTGAAAACAAAATCTTCCCTAATGTGCCCTCCTAGCGTTAAACGGCCAAAATGGTATCCATTCTGGCGTTTAACGCCCAAAATACTACCTTTTTGGGCGGTTAACGCCCAGCCAGGTACCCTGGCTGGCGTTTAAACGCCAGTTTTCCTTCCTCACTGGGCGTTTCGAACGCCCAGCTTTTTCTATGTAATTCCTCTACTGAATGTTCTGAATCTTCAATTCTCTGTATTATTGACTTGAAAAGACATAATTTTGAAAATTTTTTTGAATTTTTAATGATGAGAAACAATAAAATGGAACTAATCATGGAAAATCAAGATCAAAACAAATAATGCATGCAAGACACCAAACTTTTAAATTTTCATATTAGAGACACTAACAAATTGAGAATGCATATGAAAAACAACAAAACACACAAGACAAGAGAATTTAAAGATCAGAGCAAGGAAATCCTCAAGAATAACTTGAAGATTAATGAAGAACATAATGCATATATTCGAAAAGTGCAAGAAATAAAACATGCAAGACACCAAACTTAAAAATTGACACTGGACTCAAATAGGAAACATAGATTATTTTTGGTTTTATGATTTTATAAAAAATTTTTGTAATTTTTTGAAAATTATTTGGAAAAGAAAATAAAGATTTCAAAATTCTTAATAAGAATTCCAGGAATTATGAAATTTAGTCTTTTATAATTTTTTTTGTGATTTTTCGAAAATTATATGGAAAAGAGAATAAAGAGATTCAAAACTTTTAATAAGAATTCCAGGAATCATGCAATGTTAGTCTAAATCTTCAGTCTAAAAAGATTAGACATGGCTAGCCAAGCTTCAGCAGGTCATTACATACAACAGCCAAATTGATGAGAATCAATCAGCTTTTGTGATGATAAAAACATCATCTGAAACTCTAGAATTCATTCTTCAAAATTCTGAAGAATAAAAATAAAATAAAGTTACCTAATCTAAGCAACAAGATGAACCGTCAGTTGTCAAAACTCGAACAATCCCCGGCAATGGCGCCAAAAACTTGGTCCACGAAATTGTGATCATCAATGGCGCCAACAACTTGGTACGCACAATTGTAATCTCAACTCTTTTTCACAATTCCGCACAACTAACCAGCAAGTGCACTGGTTCGTCCAAGTAATAAACCTTACGTGAGTAAGGGTCGATCCCACGGAGATTGTCGGCTTGAAGCAAGCTATGGTCATCTTGTAAATCTCAGTCAGGCGGATTCAAATGATTATGGCAAATTGATAATTAAAAGATGAATAAAATATAAAATAAGATAGATATACTTATATAATTCATTGGTGAGAATTTCAGATAAGCGTATGAAGATGCTTTGTTCCTCCTGAACTTCTGCTTTCCTATTGTCTTCATCCAATCATTCATACTCCTTTCCATGGCAAGCTGTATGTTGGGTTTCACCGTTGTCAATGGCTACCTCCCGTCCTCTTAGTGAAAATGGTCCAAATGCACTGTCACTGCATGGCTAATCATCTATCGGTTCTCGATCATGTTGGAATGGGATCCATTGATCCTTTTGCGTCTGTCACTACGCCCAACACTCGCGAGTTTGAAGCTCGTCACAGTCATCCCTTCCCAGATCCTACTCGGAATACCACAGACAAGGTTTAGACTTTCCGGATCTCAAGAATGGCCTCCAATAATTCTAGCCTATACCACGAAGATTTTAATCTTAGATTAGAAACCCAAGAGATACACATTCAAGCTTGTTTTCATGTAGAACGGAAGTGGTTGTCAGGCACGCATTCATAGGCGAGAATGGTGATGAGTGTCATATAATCATCATATTCATCATGTTCTTGTGTGTGAATGAATATCTTAGAGAAGAAATAGGCTTGAGTTGAATAGAAAAACAATAGTACTTTGCATTGATTCATGAAGAACAGCAGAGCTCCACACCTTAATCTATGGTATGTAGAAACTCCACCGTTGAAAATACATAAGAACACAAAAGGTTTAGGCATGGCCGAATGGCCAGCCCCCAAAACTTGATCAAGAGATCAAAAGATGAACTAAAGATTCCAAGATGAAAATACAATAGCAAAAGGTCCTATTTATAGAAAACTAGTAGCCTAGGGTTTACAGAAATAAGTAAATGATGCAGAAATCTACTTCCGGGCCCACTTGGTGTGTGCTTGGGCTGAGCATTGAAGCTTTCACATGTAGAGACTTTTCTTGGAGTTAAACGCCAGCTTGGGTGCCAGTTTGGGCGTTTAACTCCAGCTTTTATGCCAGTTCTGGCGTTTTGACGCCATAATTTTTATGCTGATTTGGAACGCCGGTTTGGGCCATCAAATCTCGGGCAAAGTATGGACTATTATATATTTCTGGAAAGCCCAGGATGTCTACTTTCCAACTCAATTGAGAGCGTGCCAATTGGGTTTCTGTAGCTCCAGAAAATCCACTTCGAGTGCAGGGAGGTCAGAATCCAACAGCATCTACAGTCCTTTTTCAGCCTCTGAATCAGATTTTTGCTCATGTCCCTCAATTTCAGCCAAAAAATACCTGAAATTAAAAAAAAAGTAGTTAATTTGGAGATTCCTCCTCCTGCAAATCCTCCGTGTATCATATGGACATGTCTTTCTGACGTACGAGGTGATTGCTCGATTCGTCCGACATCTTCATCCCTTCTTCTCTTTCTTTGATCATCATCTCGGGTGGCCAGAAACCGATCTAGTTTTCCTTCTCTTACTAATTTTTCTATGATATTTTTTAAGTTGAAGCATTCGTTGGTAGAGTGCCCTCAGAGTCGGTGATATTCACAGTATTCGTTCCGATTTCCTCTTCCTCTTTTACCTTTGAGTGGTCGAGCTGGGGGTATCTTTTCCGTATGGCAGACTTCTTTGTAGACATCTACCAGGGATACACTAAGAGGGGTATAATTATGATATTTTTTAATTTTCTCCCCTTGTCGATCTTCCTTCCTTTTGGATTCTTTATTATTGTCTCGGTAGGAGAATCCGAATTTTGAGGTTTCTCCCAACCGAGAGTTTTCTTCCATGTTGATATATTTTTTCGCTCGCCTCTGGACCTCATCCAGAGATGTGGGATATTTCTTCGATATAGATTGGCTGAAAGGTCCCTCTCGTAGGGCATTGATGAGGCCCATGATGGCGGCCTCTGTTGGCAAGCTTTGTATGTCTAGGCATGTTTTGTTGAATCTCTCCATGTAGTTGCGAAGACTTTTCCGATCTCCTTGCCTGATTCCTAGTAGACTGGGGGCGTGCTTGGCCTTGTCTTTTTGGATGGAGAATCTGGCCAGAAATTTTTTGGCTAGGTCGTCAAAGCTTGAGATGGACTTAGGAGGTAAGTTGTCGAACCATCTAATTGCTGTCTTCGTGAGGGTCGTTGGAAAAGCTTTGCAGCGAATAGCGTCCGAGGCGTCGGTGAGGTACATTCTACTTCTAAAGTTGCTGAGGTGATGGTTGGGATCTGTAGTGCCATCATACAGAGTCATATCCGGGAGTTTGAAGTCCTTAAAAATTTTAGTTTTCATGATGTCCCTAGTGAATGGATCTTGATCTTTGCGTGAATTGTCCTCAGGGGTGGTCCGGGTAGCCTTTGCTTTGAGATTGGCTTCGAGTTGTAGGATTTTATCTTCTAGATCTCGACGTCTCCTTACCTCTCTTTGTAGATCCTTGCCAACTTCTCGTTGATGCTGGCTTTCTTTTTCAAGTTGCTTTAGATGATCTTGAAGCGCTTCTATTACTCCCGGATGTGATGAGTTTTTGTCTCTGTTAGATTCCAGAGTATCTTTTGGTGTAGCGTCCGCGTTTTTGTGCGGCGTTCTGTCCTCTAGATCTGAATCATGGTCGTCCGCCATAATGATGGGATGACTTCCAGGTTTCCCGGCAACGGCGCCAATGTTCCGAGGGTTACCTGAAACTGTAGGCCGATCTCAGATGAGATCTTCTGTACTGGTCGGAGATGACGTGTCTGGCTGGCTGGTGGCAGTCGGAGCTGTTGTGTCCGACTTGTTGGACTTGCTTCACTTCTGATCCTTGGTCACTGGAGGGTGGGGGGTACCTGTAAGGGACTCCGATGCTTAAGTTAGCACGGGTATTGATGAGAGGATAATTTATACGCTTTTTGACATTGTTTCTAGTATGTTTTTAGTAGAATCTGGTTACTTTTAGGGATGTTTTCATTAGTTTTTATGTTAAATTCACATTTTTGGAATTTACTATGAGTTTGTGTGTTTTTCTGTGATTTCAGGTATTTTCTGACTGAAATTGAGGGACTTGAGCAAAAATCAGATTCAGAGGTTGAAGAAGGACTGCTGATGCTGTTGGATTCTGACCTCCCTGCACTCAAAATGGATTTTCTGGAGCTACAGAACTCAAAATGGTGCGCTTTCAATTGAGTTGGAAAGTAGACATCCAGGGCTTTGCAGAAATGTATAATAATCCATACTTTGCCCAAGTTTAGATGACGCAAACTGGCGTTCAACGCCAGCTCTCTGCCCAATTCTGGCGTCCAGCGCCAGAAACAAGTTGCAAAGTGGAGTTCAACGCCCAAAATGGCACAAAAGGTGGTGTTCAACTCCAAGAAGGACCTCTACACGTGCAACACTCAAGCTCAGCCCAAGCACACATAAAGTGGGCCCCGGAAGTGGATTTATGCATCAATTACTTACTTCTGTAAACCCTAGTAGCTAGTTTATTATAAATAGGACCTTTTACTATTATATTAGACATCCTGTATTGTATTTTGATCCTGTGATCACATTTTTAGGGCTGGCCTCTCGGCCATGCCTGGACCTTTCACTTATGTATTTTCAACGGTAGAGCTTCTACACTCTATAGATTAAGGTGTGGAGCTCTGCTGTTCCTCAAAGATTAATGCAAAGTACTACTGTTTTCTATTCAATTAAACTTATTCCACTTCTAAGATATTTATTCGCACTTCAACCTGAATGTGATGAACGTGACAATCATTATCATTCCCTATGAACGCGTGCCTGACAACCACTCCCATTCTACCTTCGATTGGACGAGTATCTCTTAGATTACTAATACAGGGGACCGAGTCCGAGATATTGGGATCTTCGTGGTATAAGCTAGATTGATGGCGGCATTCATGAGAATCCGGAAAGTCTAAACCTTGTCCGTGGTATTCCGAGTAGGATTCTGGGATTGAATGACTGTGACGAGCTTCAAACTTGCGAGTGCTGGGCGTAGTGACAGACGCAAAAGGATAGTAAATCCTATTCCAGTATGATCGAGAACCTCCAGATGATTAGCCATGCAGTAACAGCGCATCGGACCATTTTCACAGGGAGGAATAGGATGCAACCAACGACAAAGGTGATGCCTCCAGACGATTAGCCGTGCTGTGACAGAGCATTTGGATCATTTTCCCGAGAGAGATCGAAAGTAGCCATTGGCACCGGTGACATCCTTACATAAAGCCAGCCATAGAAAGGAGTAAGATTGATTGGATGAAGACAGCAGGAAAGCAGAGGTTCAGAGGAATGAAAGCATCTCCATATGCTTATCTGAAACTCTCACCAATGATCTACATAAGTATTTCTATCCTTCTTATTAATTTTCGAAAACCCCATTACTATTTTATATCTGCCTGACTGAGATTTACAAGGTGACCATAGCTTGCTTCATACCAACAATCTCCGTGGGATTTGACCCTTACTCACGTAAGGTGTTACTTGGACGACCCAGTGCACTTGCTGGTTAGTTGTGCGAAGTTGTGAACCATGGTATTGGCATCATGTTTTTGGCGCCATTGCCAGGAAAAGAAAGAGCAATAAATTTTACATAATCAAAGTGTAATCACAATTTCTGTGCACCAAGTTTTTGGCACCGTTGCCGGGGATTGTTCGAGTTTGGACAACTGACGGTTCATCTTGTTGCTCAGATTAGGTAATTTTCTTTTTGTTTTCTCTTCAAAAAATTTTCAAAAATATTTCAAAATTTTTTCCTTTGTTTTCGAAAAAAAAAATTTTTAAAATAAAAATATTTTCAAAATAAATTATTCTATGGCTTCAAAACTTTCAAGAATGAATTCTAGAGTTTCATGGTAACATGTTGAATCCTATCTGGCTGAAAAGCCATACCCAAACTCCTTTGGGATTGGTCTTCAACTAATCACCTCAATGGATGTAAATCCATTCTAAAGCTTGAATGGCTATTAAGCCATGTCTGACCCTTTGATTGGAGCTTTAGACTAAAGAGCACAAGATTCCTGGAATTCATATTAAAGATTTTGAAATCCTTATTTTTGTTTTTCAAATAATTTTCAAAAAAATACAAAAAAATTAGAAAATCATAAAAATCAAAAATATTTTTTGTGTTCTTGTTTGAGTCTTGAGTCATGTTATAAGTTTGGTGTCAATTGCATGTGCATCTTGCATTTTTCAAAAAAATCATGCATTCATAGTGTTCTCCATGATCTTCAAGTTGTTCTTGGTAAGTCTTCTTGTTTGATCTTTGCATTTGCATGTTTTGTGTCTTTTCTTGTTTTTCATATGCATTCTTGGATTCTTAGTGTCTAAGCATTAAAGAATTCTAAGTTTGGAGTCTTGCATGTTTTCTTTGCATTAAAAATTTTTCAAAAATGTGTTCTTGATGTTCATCATGATCTTCATAGTGTTCTTGGTGTTCATCTTGACATTCATAGCATTCTTGCATGCATTCATTGTTTTGATCCATAACTTTCATGCATTGCATCATTTTTCTTGTTTTTCTCTCTCTTCATTAAAAATTT
>NC_029785.2:73307186-73319371 GCF_000816755.2 Arachis ipaensis | reverse complement strand
TTTTTCAAAAATTTGATTTCAAAATATCTTTTCTAACTTCCTAACTTCTTATCTTTTCAAAATTTGTTTCAACTAACTAACTAACTTTTTGTTTGTTTCTTATTTTTTCAAAACCACCTAACTAACTCTCTCTCTCTAATTTTCGAAAATATCTTCCCTCTTTTTCAAAATTTCTTTTTAATTAACTAATTATTTCAATTTTTTAAAATCTTAATTTTCAAAAATTACTAACATTTTTCAAAAACTATTTTCGAAAATTACTAACTCTTTTTCAAAAATTATTTTCGAAAATCCTCTCCCTTTCTCATCTTATTCTATTTATTTATTCATCTACTAACATCTCTTCCTCACATCACTCACCAAATTCGAACCCCCCTCTTCTATCTGTGTTCGAATTTTTTTTCTTCTTCTTCTCTTCTTCTACTAACAATAAGGAACCTCTTTACTGTGACATAGAGGATTCCTCTTCTTTTCTTTTTCTCTTCTCTTTCTTATGAGCAGGGACAAAGAAAGAGGCATTCTTGTTGAAGCTGATCCAGAACCTGAAAGGACTCTGAAGAGGAAACTAAGAGAAGCTAAATTACAACAATCCAGAGACAACCTTATTGAAAATTTTGAACAAGTAAAGGAGATGGCAGCCGAACCCAACAACAACAATGCAAGGAGAATGCTTGGTGACTTTACTGCACCTAATTTCAATTTACATGGAAGAAGCATCTCCATTCCTGCCATTGGAGCAAACAACTTTGAGCTTGCCAAGACTCATAAAATAGCTGTGTTCAAGAATCATCATACTGAACTAGGAGAATCAATAACACTATCTGAACCCTGAGTTCCTATAGATGCCAATCATTCTGAACTTCAATGGATAAAGTGAGATGCCAAAACTATTCAAGAGGCAAAAAGCTACAAGTCCCGCTCATCTGATTGAAGCTATGTTTCATTGATAGTTTGGAATTTATAGTATAATCTCTTCTTTTTATCCTATTTGATTTTCAGTTGCTTGGGGACAAGCAATAATTTAAGTTTGGTGTTGTGATGAGCGGATAATTTATACGCTTTTTGACATTGTTTCTAGTATGTTTTTAGTAGAATCTGGTTACTTTTAGGGATGTTTTCATTAGTTTTTATGTTAAATTCACATTTTTGGACATTACTATGAGTTTGTATGTTTTTCTGTGATTTCAGATATTTTCTGATTGAAATTGAGGGACTTGAGCAAAAATCAGATTCAGAGGTTGAAGAAGGACTGCTGATGCTGTTGGATTCTGACCTCCCTGCACTCAAAGTGCATTTTCTGGAGCTACAGAACTCAAAATGGCGCGCTTCCAATTGCGTTGGAAAGTAGACATCCAGGGCTTTCAGGAAATGTATAATAGTCCATACTTTGCCCAAGTTTAGAGGACGTAAACTGGCGTTCAACGCCAGCTCTCTGCCTAATTCTGGCGTCCAACGCCAGAAACAAGTTGCAAAGTGGAGTTCAACGCCCAAAATGGCACAAAAGGTGGCGTTCAACTCCAAGAAGGACCTCTACATGTGCAACACTCAAGCTCAGCCCAAGCACACACCAAGTGGGCCCCGGAAGTGGATTTATGCATCAATTACTTACTTCTGTAAACCCTAGTAGCTAGTTTATTATAAATAGGACCTTTTAGGAAAGGAGTAAGATTGATTGGATGAAGACAGCAGGAAAGCAGAGGTTCAGAGGAATGAAAGCATCTCCATATGCTTATCTGAAACTTTCACCAATGATCTACATAAGTATTTCTATCCTTCTTATTAATTTTCGAAAACCCCATTACTATTTTATATCTGCCTGACTGAGATTTACAAGGTGACCATAGCTTGCTTCATACCAACAATCTCCGTGGGATTCGACCCTTACTCACGTAAGGTATTACTTGGACGACCCAGTGCACTTGCTGGTTAGTTGTGCGAAGTTGTGAACCATGGTATTGGCATCATGTTTTTGGCGCCATTGCCAGGAAAAGAAAGAGCAATGAATTTTACATAATCAAAGTGTAATCACATATTCTGCGCACCAGGTATTAAGCAGGTTTATTGTAGAATCAGAGTATGAGTTATACCTGGGTGCTCCAGTGTATTTATAGTGGTTGTAGAGTGACCTTTTCTAGATAAGATAAGTTAGTTATCTTATCTTATCTTTATCTTTGAGTTGAGGTCAGCTTATCTTCAAGGGAAATGCCCTTATCTCTATAGGCTTGGAGGACCTGTGGATTTGGGTCGTGTTCCTCTATTTGGGCCCTTTATTGGGCTTTCCTATCGATTTGGCCGACCTCTTTGAGAAGAGGTCGGATAGCCTGACCTGAAGAGGTCGGTCGTTTCGTCGCCAATCATCCCAGGTCGGATAGCTCGACCCAGGGTATGAGCAAAAACTAATAAAAATATAATAAAAAGTAACTAAAACATACTATAAACTACCTAAAAATAATGCCAAAAAGCGTATAAATTATCCGCTCATCAGCACACATCTGCGGATTACTCCATCTGCACACCTCTTAAAGAGATATCGTTCATCCCACAAGTAGTACTTTGCATCAGAAATCAATTTTTTTATTTGTTGCTTATTGTACTCTTTGGGTATGAATCTCACAGCTTTATAGTTTGCAATGTCTGTAAACCATGGTACTTCCTGAATGGCAAAGAGTTGCTCATCCGGAAAGGTTTCAGAGATCTCAGTAGGAGAGAGGGACGCTCCTACTACTGGTTCTATCTGGGACAGGTGATCTGCTACTTGGTTCTCTGTCCCTTTTCTGTCTCTTATTTCTATATCAAACTCTTGCAGAAACAACACCCATCTTATGAGTCTGGGTTTTGAATCCTATTTTGTGAGGAGATATTTTAGAGCAGCATGGTCAGTATACACAATTACTTTTGATCCTACTAAATAAGATCTGAACTTGTCAATGGCATAAACCACTGCAAGCAACTCCTTTTCTGTGGTTGTGTAATTCTTCTGCGCGTCATTTAAAATACGGCTAGCATAATAAATGACATGCAGAAGCTTGTTATGCCTCTATCCTAATACTGCACCAATGGCATGGTCACTGGCATCACACATTAGTTCGAATGGAAATGTCCAGTCTGGTGCAGAAATGACTGGTGCTGTGATTAGCTTGGCTTTCAGAGTCTCAAACGCCTACAGACACTCTGTGTTCAAGATAAATGGCGTGTCAGCAGCTAGCAGATTGCTCAGAGGTTTTGCAATTTTTGAAAACTCCTTTATAAACCTCCTATAGAATCCTGCATGCCCCAGAAAGCTTCTGATTGCCTTAACATTGGCAGGTGGTGGTAATTTTTCAATTACCTCTACCTTATCTTAATCCACCTCTATTCCCTTATTTGAAATTTTGTGCCCAAGGACAATTCCTTCAGTCACCATAAAGTGACATTTTTCCCAGTTTAAAACCAGGTTAGTCTCTTGGCACCTTTTCAGAACAAGTGCTAGATGGTCAAGACAGGAGCTGAATGAGTCTCCAAATACTGAGAAGTCATCCATGAAGACTTCCAGAAATTTCTCTACCATATCAGAGAAGATAGAGAGCATGCACCTCTGAAAGGTTGCAAGTGCATTGCACAGACCAAATGGCATCCTTCTGTAGGAAAATACTCCAGAAGGACATGTTAATGTTGTTTTCTCTTTGTCCTGAGAATCTACTATAATTTGGTTGTAACCTGAATAGCCATCCAAAAAGCAGTAGTATTCATGACCTGCTAGTCTCTCTAGCATTTGGTCTATGAATGGTAAAGGAAAATGATCCTTTCCGGTGGCTGTATTGAGTCTTCTGTAGTCAATACACATACGCCACCCTGTAACTGTTCTTGTAGGAACCAGTTCATTCTTTTCATTATGAACCACTGTCATGCCTCCCTTCTTGGGGACAACTTGGACAGGGCTCACCCAGGAGCTATCAGAAATAGGATAAATAATCCCAGCCTCTAGTAACTTAGTGACCTCTTTTTGCATCACCTCCTTCATGGCTGGATTCAGCCGCCTCTATGGTTGAACCACTGGCTTAGCATCATCCTCCAATAGGATCTTGTGCATGCATCTGGCTGGGCTAATGCCCTTAAGATCACTTATGGACCACCTAAGAGCTGTCTTGTGTGTCCTTAACACCTGAATTAGTGCTTTCTCTTCCTGTGGCTCTAAAGCAGATCTTATGATTACCGGAAAAGTGTCATCTTCCCCTAGAAATGCATATTTCAGGGATGGTGTTACTGGCTTGAGCTCGGGTTTAGGAGGCTTCTACTCTTCCTGAGGAGTGTTTAAAGGTTCTTCTATTTTCTCTGATTCCTCCAGATCAGGCTGAACATCTTTAAAAATGTCCTCTAGCTTTGATTCGAGACTCTCAGTCATATTGACCTCTTCAACCAGGGATCCAATGATATCAGCGCTCACACAGTCCTTTGATGTGTCTGGATGCTGCATAGCTTTGACAGCATTCAACTTAAACTCATCCTCATTGACTCTCAGGGTTATCTCCCCTTTTTGGACGTCAATGAGGGTTCGTCCAGTTGCTAGGAAAGGTCTTCCTAGAATGAGAGTTGCACTCTTGTGCTCCTCTATTTCCAGCACTACAAAGTCAGTGGGGAAAGAAAATGGCCCAACCTTGACAATCATGTCCTCAATTACGCCTGATGGAATCTTAATGGAGCCATCAGCAAGTTGGAGGGATATTTGGGTTGGTTTAACTTCATCAGTCAAACCAAGATTTTTGATAGTGGATGCAGGTATTAGGTTGATACTTGCCCCAAGATCACATAGATCCGTCTTGGTACAAGCACCCTCTAATGTGCATGGTATCATAAAGCTTCCGGGATCTTTAAGCTTCTCTGGTAAGCTTTTCAGAATAACTGCACTGCATTCTTCAGTGAGGAAAACTTTTTCAGTTTCTCTCCAATCCTTCTTATGACTTAAGATCTCTTTCATGAACTTAGCATAAGAGGTATTTGCTCAAGTGCCTCTGCAAATGGAATCTTTATTTTAAGAGTCCTGAGATAGTCTGCAAAGCGGGCAAATTATTTATCTTGTTTTGCTTGGCGGAGTTTCTGAGGATAAGGCATCTTGGCTTTATATTCTTCAACCTTAGTTGCTGCAGATTTACTTCCTACAGAAGTGGTTGGAGAAGCCTGCTTAAGGGGGTTGTTATCAGCACTTGCAGGTGTCTGACCCCTTATTGGCGTTTGAACGCCAGAATTTGCAATCCTTTGGGCATTTAACGCCAGTTCTTCACCCTTTTCTGGCATTTGAACGCCAGAATCATTCCTCTCTGGGCTCTTACTGTCCTCAGAGGGGTTTTGAGTAGTGGCTTGGTCATTCTCTGTTAGTTGTTCCTTTCTTGGCTTTCTGCTGCCTTGAGTTGATACATTCAGTGTTTTCCCACTCCTTAAATGAACAGCTTGGCATTCTTCTGTTATCTGTTTAGATAGCTACTGTCTTGTCTGATCCAATTGTGATTCCATATTCTTGTTAGCATTTTTAGTGTCTTGGAGCATCTCTTTAAATTCTTCTAACTGTTTTGTTATAAGAAGCAATTGCTGATTGAGTTCAACCACTTGTTCTGGAGGACTAAGTTCAGTGGATACTGCTTTAGCCTCTTCTTTCATGGAGGACTCACTGCTTAAGTAAATATGCTAATTAATAGCAACTGTATCAATGAGCTTTTGAGCCTCTTCAATTGTCTTCCTCATGTGTATAGATCCACCAGCTGAGTAGTCTAGAGACATCTGGGCCTTTTCTGTAAGCCCGTAGTAGAAGATTTCTAACTGCACCCATTCTGAAAACATTTCAGAGGGGCATTTCTTTAGCATCTCTTTATACCTCTCCCAGGCATTATAAAGAGATTCATTATCCTCTTGTTTAAAGCCTTGGATGTCCAGCCTTAGCTGTGTCATCCTTTTTGGAGGGAAATATTGATTCAAGAATTTGTCTGATAACTGTTTCCATGTTCTTATACTTGCTGTGGGTTGGTTATTTAACCACCTCTTAGCTTGATCTTTTACAGCAAATGGAAACAGTAATAATCTGTAGACATCTTGATCTACTTCCTTATCACGTACTGTGTTAGCAATTTATAAGAACTGTGCCAGAAACTCAGTAGGTTCTTCCTGTGGAAGACTGGAATATTGGCAATTTTGCTGCACCATGATAATGAGCTAAGGGTTTAGCTCAAAACTGCTGGCCCTGATGGGGGGTATACAGATACTACTCCCATAGGAAGCATTAGTGGGGTTAGCATATGACCCCAGAGTCCTTCTGGACTGTTCATTTCCACTTGAGTCCATAATGGAGAAAGGGAGATGATGTGGGTTGTAAATAAAATACAAGATAAAATAAAATATTTTTGTTTTTATTTTATTTAATTAAGGATAAACCGAATTCAAAAGAAAATAAAATAAAATTATTGGAAAATAGAATATATGTTTCGAAAACTAAAAGAAAAAGAAATAAAAGAAATTCGAATACTAAAATGATTAATTAATTAGAAAGATTTGAAAAATTTTGGATATGATTTTCGAAAAATGAAGAGAGAGAAAGTGGTTAGGAAGTTTTGAAAAAGATATGTCTTAAAATTAAAGATACTTGTAAGAAAATAAATAAAAGAAAAGATTTGAAAAAGATATGATTTTAAAATTTTAAGACTTGAAACTTTCTTAACAAGAAAATACCAAATTTAAAAATTTTCAATCAAAATAATAAAATAGGACAAGTAATTCGAAAATTATATAAAAAAAAAAGAAAAAGATTTTGAAAAATTTTATAAAAGATTTTCAAAAAATATAAAAAGAAAATTGAAAAAGATTTTAAAAATATAAATTTCAAAATTAAAAGTTTAACTTAACTAACAAGAAACTACCAAATTTTAAAAATTTTGAATAAGTCAACCTAAGAAATTCGAAAATGATGAGTAAATAAAGGAAAGATAGTTTTTTGAATTTAATGAGGAAAGAGAAAAACAATAAAATGACACCAAACTTAGAATTTTCAGATCAAAACAAAGAAAACAAACAAGGAAACTTTGAATATCAAGATGAACACCAAGAACAAATTTTGGAAATTTTTAAGAAAATAAAAACACAAAGGACACCAAACTTAAAAATTTTTATACTTTGGACACTAAAAATTCGAAAATGCACAAGAAAAACAAGGAAAGACACGAAACAAGAAAAACTAAAGATCAAACAAGGAAAATAAACAAGAACAGCTTGAAGATCAATGAAGAACACAATGCATATATTTTCGAAAATTAAAGAAAAATTAAAACATGCAATTGACACCAAACTTAAAGCATGAAACTAAACTCAAACAGAAAACTCAAAGGAAAATTAAAGATTAATAAAGAAAAATAAGATTTTTGAAAAGAAAATAAAAAACTCAAATTTAGTGACTCTAAACCAAAAAGATAAATTTTTCCTAATCTAGGCAACAAAATATACTGTCAGTTGTCCAAACTCAAACAATCCCCGGCAACGGCGGCAAAAACTTGGTGCACGAAATTGTGATTACACTTTTCACAACTTCGCACAACTAACCAGCAAGTGCACTGGGTTGTCCAAGTAATACCTTACGTGAGTAAGGGTCGATCCCACGGAGATTGTCGGCTTGAAGCAAGCTATGGTTATCTTGTAATTCTTAGTCAGGAGATTAATGATAAAAATGATTTTTGTTTATGAAAAGTAAATAACATGAAATAAATGGTACTTGTGATTCAGTACTGGGGAACAGGTTGGGGTTCCGGAGATGCTTTATCGTCTGAATCTCTGCTTTCTTACTGCCTTCTTCTCCAAACACGCATGGCTTCCTTCAATGGCAAGCTGTATGATCCTCTCGGATGAAAAATACCAGGTACGGTTTCTGCACGGCTAATCAACTGTTGGATTTTTCGTCTCGGATGAAAAATACCAGGTACAGCTACCTCACGGCTAATCATCTATCGGTTCTCACTAGCGTCGGAATAGGATCTCTCTATCCTTTTGCACATTGTCACTGCACCCAACATTCGTGAGTTTGAAGCTCGTCACAGTCATCCCTTCCCAGATCCTACTCGGAATACCATAGACAAGGTTTAGACTTTCCAGATCCCAAGAATGCTGCCAATTGGTTCTAACCTCTACCAAAAAAGTTTTGATCTCACGGACTCGGTCCGTGGATCAGAAACCCAAGTGATACGCACTCAAGCTGTCGCCCAATGACTACGTTGAGCTCAGATAGAACAGGAGTGGTTGTTAGGCACGCATTCAAAGAATTGAGAATAATGATGAGTGTCACGGATCGTCACATTCTCTATATTGAAGTACGAGTGAGTATCTTAGAATAGAATCAAGCGTGATTGAATAGAGAACAGTAGTAATTGCATTAATCCATTGAAACATAGTACAGCTCCTCACCCCCACCTATGGGGTTTAGAGATTCATGCCGTAGAAGATACAATATGAAGTGTAAAATGTCATGAGTTGCAAAATGAATCTCTCAAAGTAGTTTTTATACTAGACTAGTAACTTAGGTTTATAAAAAATGAGTAACTAAGTACAGACAGTGCAGAAATCCACTTCCGAGACCCACTTGGTAAGTGTTTGGGCTGAGCTTTCAAGCTTTCATATGCATACGACTCAAGTTGGAGTTAAACGCCACCCTGGGTGCCAAAATGGGCATTTAATGCCAATAAATGTGCCAGTTCTAGCGTTTTACGCCAGAAAAGGGTCTCTGGCTGGCGTTTAATGCCTGTTTAGGCCATCAAATCTCGGGCAAAGTATGGACTATTATATATTTCTGGAAAGCCCAAGATGTCTACTTTCCAACGCAATTGAGAGCGCATCAATTGGGCTTTTGTAGATCCAGAAAATCCACTTCGAGTGCAGGAGGGTCAGAATCCAACAGCATCTGCAGTCCTTTCTCAGCCTCTGAATCAGATTTTTGCTCAGATCCCTCAAGTTTAGCCAGAAAATACCTGAAATTATAGAAAAATACACAAACTCATAGTAAAGTCCAGAAATGTGATTTTTGCAAAAAAAAAAACTAATAAAAATATAATAAAAAGTAAATAAAACATACTAAAAACTATGTAAAAACAATGCCAAAAAGGGTATAAATTATCCGCTCATCAGCCGTCAAAGAGGGAAATGGAAAACTTTTACATGGGGCAACAGACAAGTCCATCTGCACAGTGTTTGGAGAAAAACATCAGTTGTAGCCACCTGTCCACTTGCATATCTTTGCATGCACCGAGAACGGTGCAATCTTTAAGTGTGGGGAGGTCGATACCGACTTCTATGGGTTAGTTATTTTCTTCTCAACACCAATGTTTAAATTTTCTTTGTTTAAATTAGTTGTTGCATTTACATGTTTGATTGCATGATTGTTTGATTTTGTGCATATTTTACCACTTGGTTGAAGTAATAATTTCTATTCCAAGAAATTATTTTATAGCACTTCACTAATTTGAATTAAAATTTTTGTTAAACTTGCTTGAAGAAATTTATTTTGGAACATGGTTTAGAGCTCGAACACACAAAACCAGTAAGATTTTTGAGCTTATTCGATTGGTTGTATTTTATCAACCAATACTTTGTTTTTAGTGTGTGTTATTCTCTCTAAAATTGTGATCTTTGTCTTGCTTAATTCTATATTTCCATTGTTTGATGTATGCATGCAGTTATATGATTGAGGCCTTTGTTTCACTGAGCTTACATACCCATATGGCCTTACCCTTTCATTATCCTTTGCAAACCAATGTTGAGCCTATTTTACCCCTTTGTTCTTTACTTTAGTACATCATTAACTCTAAGCGTAAAACAATAATGTCCTTAATTTAGCTTGGACAAGTGAGAGTGCTCATGAATTAAGTGTGGGAAAAGTGGGTTTGGAAATATTTAGTTTGATAATTGGGTGTTGTATACTCTTGTGAAAATGTGCAAAACAATAGTTGAGCACATATTATTGCATTCAATAATTTAATCATATGCATTGAGGAAAACAAAAGAAAAGAAAAGAAAAGAAAAAGAAAAAGAAAAAAAAAGAAGGGAGAAAAAGAAAAGAAAAAGTGCAAATAATAAAAGGGGAGAAAATGCCCCAAGGTAAATGGTGATAGCAATGCATATGTACTGTACTCGAATTAGGATGCATGAATATGTGGAAAACATGGTTAATGGATAGATAGGTTTTGTATTTTTATTACATGAATTGTCTTAAGTTAGGTGAGAAGTTTAGGTTAATTAAGGATTCAGATTTTAGTCCACTTGACCAAATACAATTCTACCATGACCCTAACCCCATTACAACCCTTAAAAGACCTCTTGATATGTGTATTTGTGCATCAAATTAGTGTTGATTGGTAGAAGAAAAGCAAGCCTTAGAAAGCAAGGTTAGTAGAGAATTGAGAGAGTCAAACTTTAAACACCTGAGCGATTAGAGTGTATACACTTCCGGTGAGGGATCGACGCTCGATTCTTTGTTCCCGGCTTTCATGAGCTATCTGACGTCGGGTTTTCTACCAGTAAAGAAATTCATAGAAATGGTTGCATTGTAGATATAGTTTCTAAACCGGCAAAAATCCCTTCGTACAAACGTGTTGGGTGTCACAAGTAACAAACCCCTTTAAAAATTATTAACCGAGTATTCAAACCTCGGGTCGTCCTCTCAAGGAACTGCGAGGAAGTATGTTTTTATTATTGGCTATAAAGGTTATAATCGGGGTTTAGAAGGTGAGAAGCAAGTAATTTAAATGACGAGTGAATTAAATGGCAATTAAGAATAAATAATAACTGTAAAGCAACTTTTAGCAAGGTAGAGAAATTAGAGGTCCAACTTAGTTATCTCTCTCTACAATAATGAAAGTTGAATCTAAACTCCACTTGGTCAACCTTCACCAGGGCAAAGGAAAGTCAAGGGACTAATTAAATTGACTTTCGAATCCTAATTATTTCCTCAGAAAAGGTTGGGATTATTTAAGTTCAGCTCAATTAGCAAGATAACGATTACCAATTATGTTGAGTTTAATAACTGTTGAGTTACTAAATTCTTAACCAGAACCAAAAGGGGAAAAGTAAAATTGCTGGAATGATAAAGAGGTCCTTAGATGGGAAGCAATGGTAACTTAAATCAAAGAGAATAATCATAAACTGAAAATACCTCAATTATCATTAATTTAAATAACAGTCTGTAACATGAGAGAATTCATAAATCAAATTATAATAATCAATTCAAATGTTGGAATAAATAAATAGAAGTAATACTAAAAGAACATTAAACCTGGGATCCAGAGTTACTCTTAAAACAAGAAGAAATCCTAAATCCTAAAAGAGAGAGAGAGAAGATCTCCCTCTCAACTAAATCTAAATCATTGAAAGGTAAAAATATGCGAGCTCCCTTTGAATGGAAGCATTCCCACACTTTATAACCTCTGGTCTATGCTGTCTGTACTTGGATCTGGGCCAAAAAGGGCTTCAGAATTCGCTGGGGGCGTATTCTGTGATTTCTGGTGCGTGGCCTCTGTCATGCATCCGCATGGGTCACGCGGTCGCGTCATTCGGAGCTTTTCCTTGCCACGCGGTCGCGTCAGTCATGCGACCGCGTCATATGCGTTCTGCTTAAGGCGCACGGTCGCGTCAGTCATGCGGCCGCGTCGCTGCTGATTCGTGCTTGGCACGCGATCGCGTCATCCATACGATCGCGTGGATACCAGTTTCTTTAAAGCCCCGTTTTGCTTTCTCCTTCCATTTTAGTATATTTCCTTTTTCATCCTTTAAGTCATTCTGCCTTAAAAAATCTGAAACTACTCAACACACTAATCACGGCATCGAATGGAAATAAAGGTAATTAAAATAATTAATTTTTAAAGCTTAGGAAACATGTTTTTCACAACATGACATAATAAGGAAGGAAAAGTAAAACCATGCAATTAATGTGAATAAGTAGGTGAAGAGTTGAATAAATCACTCTAATTAAGCACAAAAGAACTCATGAAATATGGGTTGATCAACCTCCCCACACTTAAACACTAGCATGTCCTCATGCTAAATCCAAGGTAAATAATTAAGGTTAAAGTTATGGAATGTTATGAAATGCAACCTATGCTAAATGCATCTACCTAATGGGTCATGCAATTCTAATTCATCTACTCATATATAAAGCTTACATGTAGCCAAGTTAATTCACATTCTCA
>NC_029785.2:73293990-73307167 GCF_000816755.2 Arachis ipaensis | reverse complement strand
GTATAAGGTATAAGGCTAAGTGAGCTAATAAGTGAATCCTTAATTAGACTAAGATCTCACCTAACATACATATTTAGTAAAATAAAATTTCTTTACCTATTTTCCCATATTTCCCACTTATTGTTACAAGCTCATGTTTCACTTTTTAATTTATTTTTTTATTCCATGTGCATTGTTTTCATTGGAGAATTTCCTTTTTGTATTCCCTCTTATTTAGATGCTGAAAAATAACTTTTTTTTTAATGCACATGATAATTAAATCACTTAGATTTTCTCATGACCATGCTTCCTAAATTTTATTTTATTCCTTTTTACTTTTTCTACCCTTTTGTTTCTATTACCCATATTCCCAAAAGGTTTTCCACTTTTAACTCTATTCATAATTTTCTATCTTAAGCTAACTAAGGATTCACTTGGGATTTTCCTTTGTTTTTCTGCTTAAGGCTAGTAATTTGGCTAAATAGAATAAAGGGGTTTTAATAGGGTGATGTAAAAGGCAGGCTAATTTGGGGGTGAGTGAGCTAAAATCAAATGATGGCCTCAATCATTCTCTTGGTATGTATCTATTCTATATTCTATAATTGGACATATAGATTAAAGCAAAGGAAAGAACATCAGAATAAAAAGAAATGTAACACACAGAAATGAAATTATGATTTGAATGCAACCATACAATTTAAACTCAAGACTCACAGGCTGTGTGTTCTCTAACTCAAGCATTATATATCATTCATATATTGTATGCAGGTTTAGTTAAAAATTCCCATTATTCTCTTGAAAAAAATTATTTAGGGTAGCTTTTAAAGTTTTAATGTTCCTCCTTGATGAAATGTTGTCAACTAACATGTAATGCTATATATACAAGGTGTGGGTTGTTTTGATTCTGTTAAAGTTTCTAGTTTACTTCCTTTTTGTATTTTTTTATTTAAACTATACTATCTTATGCTAAAAAGGGTAAACTATACTAATTAATCCACTAATAAATCAGAATTGCAAACAAAACTAAATGACTAAAATGAGCTAAATAACTAAAATATGAACAAAAAAAATGCAAAATGCAGAAAATAGAGTAAAATACACAAGTAGCAATGTATAAGTACTCAGAAAATAACAATAAAAGAAAAAGATAAAAATATAGAAAAATACCCAAAATGAAAGAAAAAGTATGTAGTAGTTCACCAAAATAAACGCCAGAGATGGCGACCTCCCCACACTTAAAATGAAGCATCGTCCTCGATGCTCAATCAAGCCGGGTGTGAAGGAGTGTCATCACTGGTAGGGATGGTAGCTGGGGTCTCTGTGGCGGTGGTGGGCTGAGAGTCTGGCTGCTGTAGAGGGGAGACTGACTGGATCAGAATCTCCAGATCTGCAGCCTCAATCTGGGGCATAACCTCCTGATGCGGGGCAGTCTGCTCTGTGGCTGCCTGCTGATGAGTCTCCGCCTGGGAATGAGTCTCCTCCTCGTGTTCATCCTCCTCCTCCTCTGATGGCTCTGAAGGGGTTTCGGGCTCGGAGGGGATGTCGGCGCCCTGTCTGATCATCAGCTTCAGATGGGAATAGCGTCGCCTGCTGCGGCGCTCCAATCTCTCATACCGGCGCCTGCTACGGCGCTCCATCTGATCAAGCTGGCAAAAAAGACGGTGCACGAGGCGATAAACTGGCTCAGAGGCGGGTGGAGGTGCAGTGGTGGCAGCATGGGCAGCTGGGGCAGCTGTGGATGAAGAGGGTCCAGTAGACGGAGGGGCTGTCTCATCAGTAGCAGTGACAGGTGGTGGTCTGTAGCCCAAGGCAAGGAAGTTCCTGCTGTGCGGGATGATCTTCCTGCAGTCCGCTGCTGGTGGTCGCGTCAGTCATGCGGTCGCGTCGCTGCTGATTCGTGCTTGGCACGCGATCGCGTCATCCATGCGATCGCGTGGATACCAGTTTCTTTAAAGCTCCGTTTTGCTTTCTCTTTCCATTTTAGTATGTTTCCTTTTTCATCCTTTAAGTCATTCTGCCTTAGAAAATCTGAAACTACTCAACACACTAATCACGGCATCGA
Organism: Arachis ipaensis; assembly: GCF_000816755.2. Classification (NCBI taxonomy): domain Eukaryota; kingdom Viridiplantae; phylum Streptophyta; class Magnoliopsida; order Fabales; family Fabaceae; genus Arachis; species Arachis ipaensis. The sequence continues at coordinate 73,305,126 of NC_029785.2, read as the reverse complement.
ATGGAAATAAAGGTAATTAAAATAATTAATTTTTAAAGCTTAGGAAACATGTTTTTCACAACATGACATAATAAGGAAGGGAAAGTAAAACCATGCAATTAATGTGAATAAGTAGGTGAAGAGTTGAATAAATCACTCTAATTAAGCACAAAAGAACTCATGAAATATGGGTTTATCACTATCCTCTTCTGCAAGTTTTGTTGTACTTTATTTTTTGATTTGAATTAGTGGAATCCAGTTTATGTTTGTCTTGGAGAATTTGTTTACTTTTAACGAAGTAAGTAAAAGCATTTTTGCATGTAGTTGCATTTATATAGATAGGTTGCATTTCATAATTTCTACCATTCCTCTTCACTGCTTTGTAGCTTCTCCTGAGCTTAGCATGAGGACATGCTAATGTTTAAGTGTGGGGAGATTTGATGCACCACTACTTTGGGGTACATTTTGTACTTAATTGAGTGGATTTTTATCCACTAAACTCACACTTATTCATATAATTCGCATGTTTTACATTTTTCTTCCTAATTTTGTGCTACGGTTGAAAACATGCTTCTTTGGCCCTAAATTTGCTAATTTTAATCCCCTCTTATTACCATTCAATGCCGTGATACGTTTGTTAAGTGTTTTCAGGATTTATAGGGCAGGAATGGCCTAGAGGATGGAAAGGAAGCATGCAAAAGTAGTAGGAATACAAGAAATTGAAGGAATTACAAAGCTGTCAAGCTTGACCTCTTCGTACTAAATCAGACATAACTTGAGCTACAGAGGTCCAAATGAGGCGGTTCCAATTGTCTTGGAAAGCTAACATCCGGGGCTTCAAAATGATATACAATTTGCCATATTTTCCTTGCTGTTAGGCAATGCGTATACGTGCATGACACGTATGCGTGGATAGTACGGCAGACAAGCGACGCGTACGCGTGAGATGCGCCACGTGCAGAAATTGCAGAAGACGCTGAGGGCAATTTTTGGGCTGTTTTTAGCCCAGTTTCAAGCCCGAAAAACACATATTAGAGGCTGCAGAGTGGGGGAATAAAAAAAACAATTCAATCAAACATTCATTGACATAATTTGAGGTTTTAGATGTAGTTTTCTAGAGAGAGAGGCTCTCTTCTCTCTCTAGGTTTTAGGATTCTTAGGTTTAGCTATTTTTAATTTTAGACTTCTACTCTACTTTAATTTAGTTTCTCTTCTACTCTTATTTGTTCTAGCACTTTAGTTTACTTATTTCTCTTGTTGATTTGTTTATTTTCCCAATTTGGTTTATGAACTCCATGTTAGATTTGATTCTCTATTTAATGCAATTTGAGGCATTTCATATTTATGATTGCTTTCTTCAATTTATATTATGGATGCTTTCAATTGGTTGTTTGGATTTTATTATCTCTTACTAGTTTCCTATGTTTTTATGTTATGCCTTCCAAGTGTTTGATAGAATGCTTGATTGGATTTTAGTGTAGATTTCTCTCTTTTTGGCTTTGGTTGAGTAATTGGAGACTCTTGAGTTATCAAACTCCTTTGTTGATTGATAATTGAAAGTTGCTAATTGACTTGAATTCCACTAACTCTAGTCTTTTCTTGGGAGTTGACTAGGACTTGAGGAATCAAATTGATTCATCCATTTGACTTACCTTCATAGTTAGAGGTTGACTAAGTGGGAGCAATGAACAATTGATGTCACAATTGATAAGGATAGCTAGGATAGGACTTCTAATTCTCATACCTTTCCAAGAGCTTTATTAGCTATTAGTTTAATTCTTGCAATTTACTTTTCTTGTTCCTTATTCAAAATCCAAAAAGATACTTTTCCACAACCAATAATAACTACACCTCCCTGCAATTCCTTGAGAGATGACCCGAGGTTTAAATACTTTAGTTTATTTTATTGGGTTTGCTTAGTGACAACCAAATTTATTTGTACGAAAGGATTCTTTGTTGGTCTAGAAACTATACTTTCAACGAGAATATATTTGTGAAATTCTTTACTAGCAAAAATCCGTTCATCAATGTCACATAATGCTTATATGGAAAATTTTAACGTAATTTAAAAAGGATCTTTGTGTCATGAACTAAGATAAATAAACTCAACATTGTACGTTGTTTTCTTTGGTTACAAAAAACTTGTGTATTTTTTATTTGCAGTTAAGTATTTATTGTATTATGAATTTTCATGAGTAAAAGCAGATTTCCATTTCTTTCAACGATTTTTTCCGTCAAAAGTTAGTTTACGTTAAATCTTTAATGTTGTTTCAGTTGTTGTTTTTCTTAGTGTTGCAGTTTTGATAATCTTGATATCTAATATTCAATATCAATTCCAATAATGTTATGTTTTTTAAACATTAGTGAACATAACATGACGGTGGAACCGGACAAATGAAAACTGAGGACTTTTTGTCATCCTCTGCAAGCACAACATTTGCTACAGAGCTTCTGTCTAAGAAATTTTCCCAAACTACCAACAAGGGAGATGATAATTGTTGAAAATTTGCGTTTAGTTTTAAAACTGTCTTAGCATATTGTCGTCTGGTTTTTTTTTCTAAGTCAGTATTTAATGACTTGGGAGTTCTTAGTTTCGTTATATGCATGTTGATATTTTCAGTATTACCTGAATATTCTGGAGAAATAGTTCCTAATAGTCTAGATGGAGAAGACTCTGATTCAGAAGACAATTTAGATGATATCTCATCTATTGGAATTGACAGATCCATGCAATTTGATCTTAATAAGGTTCCAGAAGAAGATAATAAAACTTTAGAAGACCAACAAAGAGAAGATGATATACATGTTAAGAAAAGGTGCTTTAATTTGAACAAAAATCCATGGTATGGAGATAAAATATCAGATCCTATAAAACGTGAAGCCCATAGATTCTTGACAGAGTATTTTTTGCCAGGTCAATATGATGTTGAAGAGAAATTTTGATCTTTTATTATAAGAATTATGTTGATTCCCTTAATTTAATGATTTGGGTTGCATTTTTACATGTTTATCTACTTTCACAGTTTCTTGATTTAGGTTTAGTAAGGCATAACTTCAAAGAGGAGTAACTTTAATTTATGCTTGTTAGAACTTTATTTTAACTTTATAAATTTAGAGTGTGACTTTATTTTCTTCTTTTATATTTATGTTTGAATGCAAATTTAAATGATAATAAAGTAAATAATAAAATCTTATTGGTAAATCTGTTCACATGAGTTAACATATATAGCTTATTTAACTTGTGAACTTTTTTACGTAAAACGAATCTAGAAAAAGTGTTACGAGTTTAAATAACAATGATTTAAACATATGTAGTTTAAAATAGTAGTGTTAACTTAACTAGATTATACCCAGATGGCTATTACTAAAGAAAACATTGAAATATGTGGTTATACACATTTTGCGGCGGTTGGAAGAAAACCGCCGCAAAATGTAAAACGATAACTCACCCGACGGTGCATATAGTAGCGATTCTAGGAAAACCCCCACTAAATGCAAGGCTGATTGCAGCCCCACCCCTAACCACTGCGATATGCGCTGCAAAATTTCTGCTACTATCTGCCGGAATTGTTAAAACAGAAAAAGGAGAGCAAATAATGTATAAGAAAACAAAACCAGAGTATTGAAAATTGAGAAAAGACTAAGGATATGAAGGTAATTCTTAATAATGAAGGATAGAAAAGTAATTCAAAGTTTAGAACCTAGAAATTCTCTTATAAGAAATCTAGAGTGAAGTATAAGAATAAGAAAAGATTAACTGGGAATTGAAAAAGAGAAAAGTAACAGAGAAGATAGACAATTAAGATCTGTAAAGGATAACTGAATGGTCAAAAACTGACCTAGCAAGGACGAGAATTCTGTCCTGCATGCTCAGTGCATGTACTGTTAATAGTTTTAATGTGGGAAAAACTCATTTGCTATTGATGATTGAAATCAGAAAAAAATCCACGTACTTTTAATTGATGATATTGGGAAAAATCCACGTACTTTTGAAGTGTTGATTATTGAAATTGGAAAAACTCACATATTATTGATGATTGATCTCGAGGATGCCCACAAACTGATTGATCACTATTTTTCATTGTGCGTCTATTATGGCGTCAAGTTTTGTGATGATTGATGGTTGTCACGTATTGATGGTGTTCTTAACCATATCAACACATATGCACGTACTGAACACAATGGAAAACTATATCTAGGACTTGTTTCCGGGTAATGTCGAATTGCGGGATGTAAATCAACACGTGAGCTCATTGCCTGCATAGGGCTATACATGCATCATACTTGTTGACAGCATAATCACTGTGATATTATTTTTTGCTTGAATTCTTATTTTTGTGCAATTTGTCTATGATTGTCTACCGTTACTAATTGAATGTTGTTAGATCGACCTTAAAGTTAAAGATGAAAGACAAACTATATAGAATAACATAAAAAAAAAGAAGTAAGACTAAATCGATTATGGAGGAAAAGTTGGTAAAATCGTATAATTTAGGGTCGAAAAGATTAGGCGATCAACTACCTCTACACTAGAACCTTGCTTTAGGAAAGATGAATATTTGTTTCTCTCATTAGTACCTTACTAGGAATTGTAGGTTCTCACCCTCTTCTCTTCATTGTTCTTATATGCGAAGCTGATGGCGATGCCTGTTGAAGAGATGGTGCTTCTCTTTTTGCTACATCCCAAACTTAAAGTACGTGTACATTTAAAGGACGTCTGATGTTATGTGAAGTTATAGAGCCTAAAGTATTTTTTCCTTTTTTTGTTAGAATTTTGCTTGAGGGTAGGACTTATCTAGCCTAAGTTCCATACCAGAGGATTTTTTTAGATAGGCTAGGATTCAGGGTGCCGTAAGTAGAAAGATGTACTCTATATATGTATTATACTAAAGGTTTCTAAGTCTGGGTTAATAATACTTATGTTTGTTTGACTAGTGCTATCTTATCCTCTCTTACAGCTTGTATGAAATTTACGGGTCTATATTGTGAATTAAGTTTATTTTTATCTTCTATGATGATTTATAACTTGTTATGCATAACTGTTATTCTTTGCAATGCGTCTTAAAAAAATATATCTATCGCAAAAATACATTCGCGTTTCTAATTACAAATCAGGCTCATATGATATATTAATTAATAGCTATAATTTTAGGTATACAAATTAGTAACACCTTGTTTTAGCACGATCATGACATGCTAGAAGATTGGGTCGTTATACTATTCATGATTCTATACTTATATATGGTCTCGAAATTTAATTACCGAAGGCTCCCATTCTCACTTCTTCACCTATCCCTAAATCATCTAATACACATAGTATGGTTATCAGATATAAATATAGTGTTCTTAAACCAAAAGCTTTAACTGTTGTTTCTAACATTGATTTTACTCAATATCCTCCTAAGACTCTTTCTGAGGCTTTATCTTCTTCTCATTGTCACCAAGCCACAACTGAGGAATATGATGCTTTGGTCAAAAATCATACATGGCATCTTATTAACCCTCCTTCCGATTCCACTATTATTGGATGTAAATGGGTTTACACTGTTAAAAATGACCCTGATAATAGATAGTATCAAGAAAGGGTAAACTACTAAAAATACACCCGAATAATTTTGTTGTTGACAAAAATGTTCTCAAATAATTTATAAACACGATAAAAATACCCAAAAATAATATTATATTTTTGTAAGCGTCAAACGACTTTTGTATTTGATAAACCCTTATGTATTTGATCCAAAAATTTATAGGAGTATTTAGATAACTATTTAAAAAATACACATAAAAAATTGGATAAAAATTTGATCTCTATATTTTTTTACGGGTTAACCACAAAAAATACCCCCGAATTATTTAAACTCTGACAAAAATACATTCGAATTTAACTATTGATAAAAATGCAATCAAATAATTTAAAAACACAACAAATATACCCAACAGTAAATACATATTCGAGATTGAATTTTGATGCAATTTCTTATAAGCATGATTATAAAAATAAAAAATATATTATTATAACTAAAATTTTGTGGTTTTTCGTTAAGTATATATATTTTTATATTTTTTGTTAACAACCAATAATACTTTTAAAAAATCACAAAAATAATATATACTTAACAAAAAATTACCAAATTTTAAGAATAATAATATCTCATTTTTCTAATCATACTTGCAAAAAACGCATCAAAATTCAATCTCTAATCTATTTTTTGAGAAATACATATTTAATATTAGTTTTTTTTGCAAGATTATCTAACATTAAATATGTATTTCTCAAAAAATACATTAGAGATTGAACTTTGATATAACTTTTTTTCAAGCATGATTAAAAAAAAGAGATATTATTATTCTTAAAATTTAGTGATTTTTCGTTAAGTATATATTTTTTTTGTAATTTTTTTGTTAACAACTAATAATATTTTTAAAAAATCACAAAAAAATATATACTTAAAAAAAACACAAAATTTTAAGAATAATAATATCTCATTTTTTTAATTATACTTGCAAAAAATCACATTAAAATTCAATCTCTAAGGCATTTTTTGAAAATATATATTTACTATTGGACATTTTTGTCGCGTTATAAAATTATTTAAAAGAATTTTTGTCGATAGTAAAATTCGGGTGCATTTTTATCAGTGTTTGAATAATTCGGGGGCATTTTTGGTGGTTAGCCCCTTTTTTTACTTTTTCAAAGTATTATTGGTTGTTGACAAAAAACAAAACAAAAAAATATATATACCTAGCAAAAAATTACCAACTTTTAATGATAAAAATATCGCATTTTTTTAATCATACTTGCAAAAAATTGCATCAAAATTCAATCTCTAAAGTAATTTTTTTTAGAATACATATTTAATGTTGGGCATTTTTGTCGTATTTTAAAATTATTTGAAGATATTTTTGTCGATACCGAAATTTGAGTGCATTTTTGTCAATGACAATTATTTGAGTGCAATTTGGTAGTTACCCATCAAGAAATATAAAGCCGGTTTTGTGGCCAAAGGGTGTCACCAAGTTGAAGGAGTAGATTTTAACCTAATCTGTAGCCCTGTGATTCATCCTTTTACAATTCAGACTGTTGTTTTTCTTGCTGTTACATATGGTTGACCGCTTTGCCAATTTAATTTTAAAAATGTCTTCTTAAATGATGATTTAATTGAGGATGTTTTCATGATATAGCCTCCTGGCTTTATGTCCAGTAACTTTTCATTAGTGTACAAGCTTGATAAAGTCATCTATAACCTCAAGCAAACTCCAAAAGCTTGGTTTGTTCAACTCAGTTCTACTCTTTTTATTTATGATTTTTCTAACACCAAGGCTAATACTTCTTTATTTGTTCGACATACTAAACATTCTACTATTTATTTACTCGCCTATGTGGGTGATATTGTTATAATTGGTAATAACAAAACTGAAATTGATGATCTAATTATTGACTTGAACTTTAAATTTGCTCTTAGGGACTTAAATGGTTTGAATTATTTTCTTGGTTTAGAATTTAATATACGCACTGGTGAACTTCACATTTCACAATCAAAATATATTCTTGATTTGTCAAGACATTCAGGCTTCTCTAGTTCCAAATCTATCCCCACCTCTATGCTATCCTCTCTCAAGTTAATTTTTGAAGGCTCTTAACCATATGAAAACCCAGCTTTCTATAGGTCTCTTATTATAGGGTTATATAACCTTAACTCATCCAGAGATATCTTTCTCTGTGAATCGAGTTAGTCAATTCATGAAAAATTCCAAGCAATATCACCAGACAACTTTAAAAAAGATCATCTGTTATCTTTCAAGTACGTATCATTATGGACTATGTTTAAAAAAGTTTATTGATCTTCGTGTTCTTGTCTTTGCTGATGCAGATTGGGTGACTGACATTGAAGATCGCAGGTCCACCAGTGGATATTACGTCTTTCTTGGCTATAATCCAATGTTTTGGTGTAGTCGAAAACAAATGGCGGTGAATTGCTCATCTACAGAAGTAGAATTTAGATGCCTTACAGATGCTGGAGCCGAAATATTATGGGTTCTTAAGTTGCTACAAAAATTTGGTATTCTTCAACCTATTGTGCCTACTGTGTTTTGTGACAACCTCAGTGTAGTAATGCTTTCTGCCAATTCGGTTTTTCATAGTTGAAGCCAGTATTTTGAGTTTGATTTGCACTTTATCCAAGATCCAATGTCAAAAGGAAAATTGCATATGATTCATATCCCAACTAATTTTCAAATTGCTGATGTGCTCACTAAACCACTATCTACTGTTTCTTTTTGAGAAATTCAAGCATAAACTCAGAGTAGTTCCTCAACCTACTATGAGTTTGAGGGAAATTGTAGAGAACTATCATGCATTAGTAACTGAAATAACTAATTCTTGTGATGATTCTTGATGTACTATTAGTTGAGGTATTAGTTAACTATTTCCATCTTTGGTTTTCTATTATAGTATGTATGTATGTATGTATATATGTATGTATGCATGTATAAACAATATGCTTAAATGGTGGCCTCATGAGAGGATACAAGTACCAAGCTAGGAGAAGATACCAGAACCAAGCTTTCACTAGGCTTTGATACCAACTATTGTTAATATCTTTGATAAACCCCATTTTTAGGGTTTATCTTGTGCTTAATTTAGTAGATTTTATCCATTATTCTCACACTTATTCATATAATTCGCATGTTTTATATTTTCCTTCCTAATTTTGTACTATGATTGAAAATATGCTTCTTTGGCCTTAAATATGCTAATTTTAATCCCCTCTTATTACCATGCGATACCGTGATATCTCTTATTACCATTAGATGCCTTGATATGTGTGTTAAGTGTTTTCAGATATTATAAGGCAGGAATGGCTTAGAGGATGGCAAGAAAGCATGCAAAAGTGGAAGGAACACAAGAAAATGATGTTTTGAGAAGCTAGCAGCGACGCGTATACGTGGGCGATGCGTACGCGTGACCGGCGCAAAAGACGATCGACACGCATGCGTGCATGACGTGTACGCATGACCAGGATTTTTTGTCAAGCAACGCGTACGCGTGACAAAGCGTCACGTGCTGTATTACACAGTAGACGCTGTGGGCGATTTTTGGGCTCCTTTTGGCCCAGTTCTAAGCCCGAAAACACAGAATAGAGGCTGCAGAGTGGGGGAATCATTCATTCATTCAACATTCACACTTCATTATTCACACATTAGGTTTTTAGATGTAGTTTTCTAGAGAGAGAGGTTCTCTCCTCTCTCTAGGTTTTAGGGTTCTTAGTTTTATTTCTTCTCAAATTCTAAATTCTATCCTATTTTAATTTAGTTTCTCTTCTACTTTTATTTGTTCTAGCATCCTAGTTTATTTATTTCCCTTATTGATGACTTTATGTTACCAATTTAGTTTATGAATTCTCATGTTAGATTTGATTTCCCTTTTAATACAATTCGAGGTATTTCATGTTTATTGTTTCTTCCGTTATTTGTTATCATTTATTTTGCAATTGTTGGTTTTAGTATTTACATTCTCTTGTTGCTTTTCTATGCTTTTATTTTGTGCCTTCCAAGTGTTTGATAAAATGCTTGGTTGGATTTTAAATTAGCTTTTTATGTTCTTAGCTTAGATTGAGTAATTAGAGACTCTTGAATTGTCAAAGTCTCTTGTTGGTTGGTGATTGAAACTAGCTAATTGGCTTGAGCCTCACTACCTCTAGTCTTTAATTAGGATTTGTGAACTCAAGTTGATTTTCTCACTTGACTTACCTTCAATTGTTAGAGGTTAACTAAGTGATAGCAAAAAGACAATTGCCATCACAAGTGATTATGATAATGGGGATAAAAATTCCAATTATCAATCCTTGCTAGGACGTTTTCTTAATTATTAGTTTATTTTCTTGTCATTTACATTCCTTGTTCAACATTTAAAAACCCAAAAATATACTTTCCCATAACCAATAATATTTACACTTCCCTGCAATTCCTTGAGAGACGACCCAAGGTTTAAATACTTCGGTTGATTTTTATTGGGTTTGCTTAAGTGACAAACACATTAAATTTAATCGAGGTTCAATTGTCAGTTTAGATCTATACTTGCAACGCGATTATTTTTGTGAAATTCTTACCAACGATTTCCCCTGTCAATCTTATTAGATATAAATTAAACAAGAGTAATATCAATAACAAGATAATATCTAATAAACTAATAATGAATATTAATATTCACAATATGATCGAATAATATGAACTTGTATTGTAAGTTAGAAGCTTGAACAAAATACAAGGATGCTTATTCAAGATACAAAGATTGCAACGAAAGCTTAAAGGTATTTCAGAGTATGAGAGATTATGTGTAAATGCAGATGCCTTACGTCTTCCTCTCCCTTTTTTATAGTGGGCTATTCTCCTTATTCTTTTACAATTTTAACCCTAGTTTTAGAAATCTGCTTAATCTTTATGTGGGTGATTCATGGACTCTGTCTTGGATTTGATGTGTTCTATCATAATTTTTGTAATTCTGGTAGCTGATTTTATAACTTTACTAGTATTATGTTGGCATTCTGCTAAAAGCTTTTGTTGTTTTTTGCATGTGATTCCTTTATTGATTTCTGAGCTGTTTTGATACATTTTCTTCTGTTGTCGGACAGGTGTCTGATTTTTTTATTCTGGGGCTCTTTTTTTTTTAATCTCCAAATGGATCTTGGGTGTCTAGTATATACAGTCTTGGGCTGGACTGAACTTCTTTGTCTTCATCTTCTGGGACTGCTTTTATTGCTTTTCGAGAATTATGAATTTTTTCTTCTGAGGTGGCCGCTACAAGGGCAGCCATCATCTATTTTTTATGGGCTAAGAAACGAGTCTCTTTTTCGTATGATAATTTTTCAAACTCCGAACTGTAGCTTGAGAGTTCTGATCTTTTTTGAGATATAGTCATCCGGTTATCAATGGCCCTTTTACTGATTAGGTTGAGGTCAAATTTGTTCCACTATTTTATTTTTATGTTTCTGATTAAATATTGTACACTTGGAGTGTCTTTATATCCTGCAGGGTCATATTCCCAAGTCATAATCCAACATATTCCCATAGTGGGTGTAACACCCCAATTACCCTAAGCCTTACCTCTAGCCGTAAAGCAAAGGTTAATCAGAGGTTACGACAGTCCTAAGGCTTATA